>NC_137616.1:41430620-41713120 GCF_963280865.1 Gymnoscopelus braueri | reverse complement strand
TTGTTCAGTAAAAGGAGTCTCCTTGTCTCTCCAGCTCTTTATAAAACAGAAAATGCATTTTTGTTTCAGTTTCAGTTTCATTTCCAATTGTATCCAATCAGGATAGAGAACTCAATCAGGATATAGATTAAACAAGTGAAATTGGAAGTGATGACACTAAGAAATGAGCAGGCAAAATTGGAACTGGAACACTATAAAAATGCAGCTTAAAAATGGGTACTCTCTCCTGATTGGCAGAGATTTTGACACCTACCGGAAAATTTATTTTCGGTTAGACGGGGAGACTCCTGTTACTGAACAAACACTCTATAGCAATGATTACTATCACAATATAGTGCTTTAACCTTTTAACAAAATACTTTTTGTTTTAACCAAAAAATATCACTTACCCTACCTTTAATAGAAAAGATCATGTGTAAACAAACAAACAAACAAACACACAAACAAACATCATTAATTTACACAACACTGATGAAAGTGCTGATGCTGCACACGTGTGTATGTGTCTGTGCGTGTGCGCGAGAACGTGCGCGTGCGCATGTGAGTGTGTGTGTGTGTGTGTTTGTGTGTGTGTTAGTGAGAGTGTGTTCGTACCACAGGCAGTGCATAGATGGTTCCAGTCAGAGACAGGAGTATGAAGACAAGAAGTGAAGTCATGATGATTATAAACCTGAATATAGATAAGATATAAGAGATAAGAGATTATAATAATATATAATAATTTGTATAGCACTTGTCTTAACAGTGTTACAAAGTGCTTATACAGATAAAAACAACAATAATGAATTATGTCACAAACAGACCAACAAGGCAATGAAACAGTAACAATGACATAAATCGAACAAGTGCCAGAGATTAAATACAATGAGCTTGTATATCTGCTTTTTTCTTTATAGCCAACGCTAAAATCTAGAATGACACAGATGCTTTCCCGGTTCAATGGGTTAAGTCCGCACACCGTTTAAGCTCACAGTAGAAAAGTTGTATTTATTGTTAGGTTCAAATAGATTTAAAACTGGTTAATGGGGTACTATTAGTTCACTGTTACCCAAACAATCAACCTCAAAAAATCTTTAAGTGTGAGAACAACAGATTTAGAGTGGAGGAAAGCGGAGTAAATCTTACCTTGGGCCAGGTGCAGAGTGATCAGCAGGTGCAGAGTGATTAGTGCAGAGTGATCAACAGGTGTGTGTGAGGGTGTTATATACCCTCCTACCAGCGGGGGGAGCTCCTCCTCCCTCTGCAGGGTGTGGAGCCTAATGGCTCAACACCTGTCAGAAGACAAGACAAGATCCACAAAGGAGACAAACAAACTGAAATAACTCAAAGTTGTGTACACAAAGTTGTGTACACACCAGGTATACTGTCTGCCTGTCCGCCTGTCTGTCATTGACCACAATAACTATACTATTAGCAACTATTAGCAATTGCAACACAATCCACAGGGCCACGTCATGCATAGTAGGCCACACACACGATACCAACACCATATTAAAGGGATATTTGCCTTTCAAACATGTTTGGGCTCATTTTAACGTCTACTCAGGCTTTAGTGTTTCACCTCAGACAGTTTTTAAGTTGCTTGATTCAGTATTTAGATATTTGATGTTCATTTTATAAGACACACACCCTTTCTATAACAACCCATTTTAACCACGATAGATTCATTGAAAACACGTCTCTGCTTCTGGTGACTGATATTGTCCTTCTAATGAATGTTAGACTCTTTGAAAACACCCGTCCTTGGTTCTGGTGACTTGTCCTTCTAATGCGTGAGGGGGCCGTGTTTTTTCAATTACTTTATTTATTTATTAATTAGTTTATTTCATTTCCCCAAAGAATTATACAAAATAAATGGAAAAAGCCAGAGTAGACGTTAAAATGACCCCAAACATGTTTGAAAGTGAAATATCCCTTTGAAGTCACCTTGCTAAAATTATGGCTATTCTTTCAAGCTTTTCAGAAAACGGAACCAAACACAAACTATATAATATTCCTTTATCATTTCACCCAAGAAGGTTTATAACAATATATGACATACAAATAACATCAATTATGTAACATAAGAGGCTTAAATGACTGAGGCCAATTTATGTTTTGACTTTTTTCCCCCTTTTCTTCACATTGTCTTGTGACTTACGGCAAAACGGCTGGAAAGGAGAGGAGAAGCTGGTTCAGTGAAATGGGTCACAGAGAAAAAGACTGGCACTGCAACTGCATCAAGTTGAACAGGCTGACAAAGTAGCGGTGTAAAGCTGACCTGGTAAGTAGTACTACAGTAGGCTGGCCTGTACTTTACCGTACGCGTTGACTGGTTCATCTCTGGCCCAGAGTGGCATGCAGGCCAGGATCTTGTAGAGTTTGGAGGTGTCAGGCTCCGCTTCTCGGCCCTTGGACCTTGACTGCTCTTATTAGGTTTTGGACTTATTAGGACTGTTCTGTTGTTCTGTATTCACTGTGTTTGTCATGTATTCCTGTTCTGTCTGGTTTTGGTTTTCTGTTACTCTGTTGTTGCCTTGGTCTTGTGTACCTTTATTTTGTAGTAATATTCTGTGCCTGTGTTTTCTCTGTCTTGTGATTTGACAGTTGAGTTCACCTGTGTCCTGTTATCCCTGTGTCTATGTAAGCCCTGTGTTTGCATTGTGTTCCTTGTTTGTTTGTTCGTAAGCTCCCTGTTGAGGGAGTCTGTCTGTATGTATTCTGTCTGTATGTATTCTGTATTACCTGCCTTAGTTTTGCCCTTTTGGAAGATCCTGTGTTTGGTTAATAAACTTTAATCTGTTCTGCCTTCTGTCGCCCGCTTTTGGGTCCTCCTCCTCCGTACTCATTCATGAACGAACCAACCAAGAAAGGCTGTCTACCATGGCTGATGGCCACCAGCCCTGCGTGCCTTTTTCATGTAAGGACTTTGGTGTGACAGGGGACCTTTTTTATATACATACTGTACAGACATGACGCTCTCTGCTGCACAGTATACACATTAGCAGTCAGTGCCACAGTCTCATTTTTATCGTACCCCCATTAAGGCAGTAAGCCGATTACTGAATTTGTGATTAGTTTGACTATCTTAATCAGGGTCAGGTCTAAATTACAGTATAACCTGATGAATACACCTCAATTTCAGTGTAATCATTCCATTTATTATCTCTGCCAGGCTGTCCGGAGCTAATCTCGCAAACCACTGTACCATAAGCAACATTTATCCAACACCGACAACTATGTTATTTTATATTTCAGTGAATTCATTCAATCAGACAATCTGTCCCTCCAGGCTATAGGATACATGTCATGGCTATGGAATGGAACTAGCCAATTGGGCGTAAGCTGCCTGTCTGGCGTATATGGGCTCTACTTAAGGGCTTTGTTTATTTCAACACCAGTTTTAAAATTCTTTAGAGAGACACAGATGCACACACAGAGTGACCAAAGCACCGCACACAGATAAAAACAGAGACAGAGAGCGACAGCGACACCGTGACAAATATGCCCTGTTTGTGTGCGTGAACCCTGCAACAGACACAATGCAGCATCTATTACGTGCAGTCGTGCACGTATGTGCAGACGCACAGGACGGACAGTTAACCTTCAGTAAAAGCCCATGCACACACGCAGACAGAGGGAAGGAGCTAGAGTTTGAAGTTACTGCATCAGACAGTGTAAGGATTAGTATTGGTGCACGCCTCCTGGTACTTGATCATGCTGTTAATATCACACTGTTACATGCAATAATATAATTTCTGCTATCCAATGCTGCTACGCCAAACAGTTGCATTTATTCCACCTTTCTGTGAGGTCTGTTACTCAAACTGCTTTAACCATTTCACCCACACAATATCTCAGACAATGCTGCATGGGTACCAAAACCTGGACATGCTCAATTTAGGTTACTTCCTGTCTCCTGCGTGTCTGCTCCTGTATGTCTGTCCCCCCCCCCCCCCTTTGATTGCTTGAGCTTATTGGTTTCAGCTAAGCACCTTCTTATTCTGGCGTATAGGAAGGTGCAACATAGACAAGATTTTACCTCTCTCTTTCTCACACACATTATACTGCCATCTGCTTGGCAAAAATCAGGGAGCCCACAGGACATGGATGTGGAGGCGAAGACAGGCAATACGTAACAGAGAGCCCCAGACTTCCCTTTCAACATTAGCCACTTCCTACTGTGGGACCCCGAGGCCTTCCAAGGCCAGTGTGGAGATATAATCCCCCCACCTGGTCCTTGGTCTGCCGGGGGATCTCCTCCCAGTGAGACGTGCAGCGAGGACCTCCCTATAGGGAGACACACGGGAGGCATCCGTACTAGATGACCAAACCACCTAAGCTGGCTCCTCTCCAAGTGAAGGAGCAGTGGCTGTCCCTCGTGGATGTCTGAGCTTCTCACCCCATCTCTAAGGGAGAGGCCATCTGAGACTAATTTTGGCCGCTTTATTTTGCGATATCATACTTTCCGGTGTTCATTTTGTAGACTAAAACAATAACGAACTAGAAAAAGTGCTCCTCGGAGCACAGGTCTCCGCCAGGTCAGGTAGGTTATTGTGGCCTCCTGGTGGCGCTAATATAATACACCAATATAAAAAGGGTACCATTTCTTCTTAGGCCTTTCACAGCAATCTGACACTGCATTCATGATTTGAATGCTGCGTTTGTAACTGCTGCCATAACTTATTATTTTTGTAATTATTTTTTTTCGCCAATATCTATTTTATTCTGCAGTCCAGAAGTGGTGTTCTGACAACTTCCGGCCACCGCCTTATATGGTGTGTACCGGGTTGAGAGTTCAAGCAGCTCAGATTGTGAGACACTCCCGTGAGAGTGGACGTTTTGTTTGTAAGCAGCGTGGCGCCGAAGGTTTGTTTGATTATTTTGAATTTAAATATTTAAGTTCTATGTCAATATTTCAGTTGTTTGTTATGTTCCATTATTGGTTTAATTGATCGTTTTCGTTTCTTGTTTGTTTTATTACTTCTTTGAATCTTTGGGCTTCCTGGACTCCATTCCCTTCGTTACATTATGCAGCCAGTGAGGTAAATTCAATTACAAGTGTATTTTCTTTTATGTTTTGTATGCGTTATATGTTGTTCTGATTGTTGTTTATTTTTTGTGTTGGCAGTTTTACGTTGGTTATTTGAGCCGAAAGGGAGCGCAAATAAAACCACCAGTACCAAAACTACTGCCTCGTTTTTAATTTGGACCACAAGAAGGGAGTGACAGCGTTCATGATTTGAGGCATTTTGTTCAGAACGGACCACTCCTGCAAACTTTGGAAGCCAATTGCTAGTGTTAATGTTCTTTTGGGCAGAGACAGAGAAAGAAAAATATAACAGAACATCTAAAAGACAGCTGGGAGAATTGTACCAATATCTTGGCACGATGTTGTATTATAAGGCAACAAAAGCAGCAGCAGCACTGCCAACACAGGGCTTTTTCGTGTTATCATTTCAGCCTTAATGTCTAATTGTAACACCTGCTGTTTACATTTCTGTCTAATAAAGTATTCAATAAAGCATTCAATCAAAGACTCCAATACCAACACTGGAAAAAGTGCTCCTAGGAGCACAGGTCTCCGCCAGGTCAGGTAGGTTATTGTGTCCTCCTGGTGGTGCTATAATAGGCCAATGTGAAAAGGGTGCCATTTCTTCTTAGGCCTTTCACGGCAAGCAGGCACTGCATTCATGATTTGAGGCATTTTGTTCCAAAAATGGGTTTTGCTAAATTAGACCTGCTGGTGGCGCTATAACAGGCCAATGTGAAAAGGGGAATCGCAAGCTGCGTTCATGATTTGAGGAATTTTGTTCAAAACGAACCAATCCTGCAAACTTTGGAAGCCAATCTTAGCCAATCAGGATGGAATATGGAAAATGGGACTGATACTGTGTACCGATTTGCGTGATTAGCTGCTCACAGACAGAAGAACGGACAGGGTGCAAAACACACTCTCTCGCCATGCCGATGTCCATCGGCTACCTTTTTGATGACTTTTTTTGAAAACTATGAATATATTGACAATTTCGTCAACAAATGAAAACTAGACAAAGTGTTAGGGAGGGACTAGTGGAGAAGAGATCCAGTACCTAGGAACTCAAACACCAAACTCAGAAAACAGATGAAACTTGACGTTGACTTTAATGATATTAAACAAACAATACATGACAGATATTCAACACAACATAAATACATTATCTCAACACCAGTCGAACATATCCCTAGACAACAGTACCTGACAAACACGACAGTGACCAAAAAACATGTACATAATGTATATGATATTATTGTATACACACAGTCTTATAATATAATGATAACAATGCTTTACTTATAGCACCTTTCATAACAAAGTTACAAAGTGCTTCACAGTGAATCAAAACACATAAGATAAAAAAAGATGCACATGACAGATTTACCAATGGACAGAATGCCCCCGCCCCCCAGTTAAATATCACTAAAATCACTATAACGATAGAAAGCAATACTTGATTTGTTTTTAACACTCATCTTTTAATTATTATCATTACAAATTAATACAATAAACCTTGTTGTAAAAAAACAAAGTTGTCCTTTAAGGTTAGAGTTATGCCCGATTTATACTTCGTTGCAAGCCAATGTCATGCGGCGAAAATAGCTGACCTACTGTACAAGCTCACAACGCGTCGTGGTATGACGCCTTGTGGGCTTGTAGATCAGTTATTTTTGGCTGTAAGGTTAGGGTTAAAAATTACTCTAAATAAATAAAATCGCCATGCTAAAATGGAGGAGATGAGATTTGATCACACCTTGGAAGCTTTCCAATGTCAACAGTAAATAATACATTTCCCTTTTTTTTGCAATAGAAGTCGCATGGGAATGCATCCCATAACCCTGGCATTGTTAGTGCCTTGCTCAACATATATACATATATACATATATTTTACAACATAAGCAAAAGCTATACAGCTACAGTATGTAAGGGATAGTAAATGGCCCTTCTTCTGTTGTCAGTATTATTATTAACAGTACTATTCGGTTTTTCCTTTGCCCTTCCCACAATCCCCCCTTCCCACAATCCCCCCTACACACACACACACACACACACACACACACACACACACACACACACACACACACACACTTTTCATTCTGCTGATAATATTGTGGAATGTATAAAATTGTGCGTTTTATGTAACCATACTCAAAAGTAGGCTGTAAATATTGCAGTTAATAAAATTCACCAACCTCGATCTTTGTTTGTGTACGCGCGCGTGTGTGTGTTCTATCCTAACCTTGCATCACCACCAGACTTTCCACCTCGGAGGAAAAGTTCTATCCAGGTATGCCAGTATTGTATTGGTTCTCCCTCCCTCTAATTACCCTGTGGGGTTCCATCTCCTTAAACCTGGCTGTGTTCACTAACCTCCTCATCACCTTCTTCTACCCATACAACTCTGGACACGGTAACTATACTAGTACTAGTACTAGTGCTGTTACTACTGTTATTGCTAATAATAACAACCCATTACCAACAATCACCTATTCTCTGTTTTGGACTCTTCTTTTTCATTATGGAAACTAAAGGGAATTTCCTGTTTTCAAGATCCCTACCATGATAATGTATTCTCTTGCTTTACATTTCAGTCGAACAAACATACCCTGCCAAGTTCACATTTGTTTAGTTATTTTCAGGTACGACACTACGAATAGACAGATGGATAGCTTTATTGTCATTCAACAATACATGAAATGCATAATTGAGCGAAATTCCATTCCACTGGCTTACTATGATCTAAAACTACTCCTAGTTAAAAAAAATCACACCCTGTGTGAAGTGGGCGGTGTCTTCCTAGCTAACCACAATACTGAATGGAGTCAACCAATATATATGCTTTGATCTGAAGGAGCCACTTAGTGTCAGCATGTGTCTTGCTAGCTAATCACAATACTGAATGGAGTCGATCAATCATGTACAAAAGATAAATACATTTATCTTTTGTAAAACACACTTTATGATGGACAAAACCATAACTTAAAAAAAACAATAATTTAGTTTTTTTTAAGTTATGGTTGCTTATATAGGGCTATGCACATGTGTCATGTGACACTGGCCAATCACAGTCCTGAATAGATTGTGATTGGCCAATCACAGCGCAGGATAATTGTACAAATTTCCAAACCTCACTTTTAGGGCCGGTTTCACTGCCCAAGATATTTGTACATTTTTCCAAATCTCACTTATAGGGGCGGTTTCACCGCCCAAAATTATAATACTAAAATACTACAATACTAAAAACAATACTGATAAAATCATATTGCACAGCATAGACCATATTCACACGGCGGCCATATTGGAATTTAACATTGAAAGTGCCGCCACCCGGGGTGGCTACTTTCATTGACTTCATAGAAACATGGCCACCGTGTGAATATGGTCTATGGAGTCCTCAGCAGCATATAGGAGAAAGGATGGAGGATATTGCACTTATTGGGGATTATTGCACTTTTTTTAGTTCACAAGTCAGATGGCTTGGGGAAAGTAACTCTTGCATGGGATACTGTGGAGCCTTTTTGCCAGAGGGCAGCAGAGTGAACAGTCCACGATGTGGGTGGGTAGGGTCTATCCTGATGTTATTAGCCCTAGTCAGACAACGGCTGTGAGCAATGTCCTTGATGGAAGGCGGTGAAGTCCAGATGATCTTCTCCGCTGTCCTCACCACTCTCTTAACAGACTTCCAGTCTGATGCATTGCAGCTTCCAAACCAGACAGAGATGCAGTTGGTCAGGATGCTCTCTATAGTGCCCCTGTAGAATGTAGTGAGGATGGGAGGGGGGAGTTGGGCTCTTCTCATCCGGCATAGAAAGTGAAGACGTTTCACCCCTATACTATACTAAACTACATTACCCATCAAGCACCTGGGTGCAGGTAGTAATGTGTAATGTAATGCAGCTTGAGAACCCCTGATGTAATCAGTTGATAAACAAGGTGGTGTTTGTGGTGAGTTTGTAGACTAAACTACATTACCCATCAAGCACCTGGGAGCAGGTAGTAACAGTAATGTGTAATGTAATGTGTTGTTTCCAGTGTGTTTGGTGGGGAACAATCAGAAGTTCATCCTGGGATACAAGGCCATACTGATGAAAATGGAGCTGCTGCCTGTACCATCTAGCCTACGTCCTGACCTCCACCCTGGGACTGTGTGTCCCCAAGCTATTCTACAGCATACTGGTACGCATGCATATGCACGCGCGCGCGCACGCACGCACGCACACACACACACGCACACGCCGCACACACACACATTATGATAAGTATTATCAGAGAATTATTTTGTGAACGCCCATGTTAAAACTGTTGTTCCATAACTGTTGGATCAGTTTAATCAAGTGATATCTCAATTCAAATATGTGCAAGAAATGCTAAAAATGCTCTCTTTTTCCCTCCCTATTTCTTTTTCTCTTTATTTTTTTGTTTAAAAGATTTATTTTTGGCTTTTTTCTGCCTGTATTGATAGTATATAGTAGATTGATAGGAAATGGGAAAGAGAGACAGGGAGTGACACGCAGCAAAGGTCGAACCTGCGACAAGCTGTCAGGCTGAATTGCAGCCTAGGTGCCCGGACCGCAAGGCCAGCAGTCCGAGGAGCCCTCTCTCTCTTTCTTAACGGTTGCTCCATCCTGCTGACCGCTCTGTTACTGTACGTACTGTAGCTCTCAACCTGGTCCATCTGTTCTCCATCATGGGTTTCCTGTGTCTGAACAACGACTTCATCTTGGAGGTCGATACCCTGCCTCAGCGCCTCAGATAGCATAGCACCGGGTAACTCCGTGGCGGAGGTATAGGCTTTAGTGAACAGAAAATACGTTTTCAGGTCAGGATACTAATTTCATCCAATCAGGAGAGAGACCTCATACAGGATACAGATTAAATAAATGAAATTGGAAGTAATGAAACAAACAAAACAGAAGCTGACAAAATTGGAATTGGAACTAGATCAAATTGAAGCTGATAAATGGGTTCTCTTTCCTGATTGGATGAAACTGGCAACCTTAACTACCTGAACATTATTTTCTGTTTACTAAAAGATGGAGGGACGGGGAGACAGAATGTCGCTTACAGCAGCTTTGATGTAAACTTCCTTTATCATGGAGATAACTATGTCCGTTTTCGTTGGTTACCTTCGCCTGTTTCTACCTACTGGTGGTCTATATAGGCTACTATAGATATATAGTGGACTTCATGAGGCCACGGAGAGATCATGTGCCCATCCTCATCGACGGCGCTGCAGTGGAAAGGGTCAGCGAGTTCAAGTTCCTCGTAGTACACATCAAGGAGGACCTCAAATGGGAGACACACACCACACACTTGAGGAAAAAGGCGCAGCAGCGACTCTACTGGCTCCGCCGCCTGAAGAAGTTTGAAGTACTACAACAGCTCAGTTGAAGGCGTTCTATCAGGCTGTGTTACGGCCTGGTATGGAAACTGTACGGCCCGAGAAAATATCTAAAGTCTACAGTGAGTAGTACGATCGGCAGAGCGCATATTGGGAGGCAAGGTCCCCGCGCTCCAGGAACTGTACAAAAAGCGGTGTGTAGTCAAAGCCCAGCGCATGATGCGCATCATCAAGGACAACAATAGACATAGATTGGTGAAGCAATAGGAAGCGGCGCTGGTACCGAGCTGGTACCGATCTGAACCGAAGGCTTTGGATCCGCCCTTCAAGACCTTCGATAGGGCTGGCTCCTCCAGTCTACGCATGACCAGACTGTTGCCTCCCACAATTTTCAAATGTTTCCGGTCATCTTATGTCTCACCTAGAAACAGGATCAGACACAAATTTTGACCTGATGTTCAAGATTCAATTTATTCCCAGAGCAAGCATGCCCTCGGCTCAAAGGTAGAAATTTCAGCACTTGCGGAGGAAACCGGGTTCAAATCTAGGGTAGAAGAGGAAAGTTACGAAGTGTTGCTTTAATGTAACTCTAAATGAGGTTATTATATGAGTCAAATGATTGTAGCTGATGTGCGATGTGTCAAACGTAAGGTTTGAACTATGATTCAATTATAGACATTTTCAAGTGCAAGCCCCATGGTCTCATGTTGTAAACATTATTTGATTTACTGTAGTAATCTCAATATTGAAATGACTTAATCATTTGTGCAGGATGTCATGTTCACATTTATCTGCCTGTAATGCTGCCTAATGTTAGCCTGATTATCAGACTGAATCTTCATGAAGCTGGAAGCAGTCCACTCAGTGGAGTGGGCGGGGTCACAGAATCATACTTATAATTTTTGTTTGGGTACATACACATGCAGGTCAGGAACATTGTTCAGTTGGTCAGTAAACATCAGTCCATAATTTCATGTTGGTCTGGTTTCTCAAAATAAATGACCTGCAGGTGGAATAAAACAAATCCCCTTCAGTGTGAAACTAATGATTTCCAGTTAAACAAAATCCTGGAGCCATCGTATGTGTGAAGGTGGACAAATATCTTTCCACTGCAACAGTATTATGTTCCCTTGCAAGTAAAGTTGCAAAGGCCAAGTATTGTTTTCTGCTGGTGTCACACCAAATAGAGCCACAAGAGGGCAGACTTGTACATTAGTTTCAAATATATCAGACATGATTTCAATGATATTTGTCCAGTATAAGTTAATTTTAGACCAAAACATGAAAGTGTTGCAGGGGAATCTTTCTTATTATTTATTTATTTTTCTTATATCAACACATCTACGTGAACATATTCCAATAGATTTTAATAAGCTGAATTGATTCGTCTTAGTATTATACTTTGGATGTACAGTACAATGGTGGAATGCAAAAATTATCAAAGACTAAGTTTGAAATAATCGTAATATTGATTAGAATCTATATCGCCTGATTTCCTGTCATGTAACATGACATAGGAAAGTATGGACCAGAACTATCCAATCAGGCCAAGCTGTTCGGTAAGGCTTATGGCAGTCTTTCCCAAGCATAGGGTCGTGACCTCCTTGGGGTCACAGTCAGTTTCTTTGGGTCCCAACCAAGTAAATATACAAATTTAATGTTTTGCTTCTTGTCAAAGACAAGCTGAAACACTTGGGTTGTATGCATATTGCTCAGCCTCTGATTGGACAACAGACCAAGGTGGAACAGCCACATAGATTTATGTCCTTTGATGAGGCTTTGATTCCATGACATCACACCACACAATGTCCTGTGTTAGTGTGCTGTGCCCTGACAAAAAGCAGTTTTCAGTTAGTTGAACTGAAAAACTGATTTAGGTTGTAATGAACATACTAATGCTTTAGAGATATGCAGAGTGCAAGACACCGGCAGGGTTTTCGTAGTTGAGCATTCACACATAATTTTGGTGGAGTGGGCCTTTAACTCTTAAAATACAGACTTCTCTGAAAATAGCAGAGACTATTTTTGGTGGGCTACGTGACACGATGTGCAGTGATACTAATTTATGTCAAGGTAGAACCCAAACACAGGAACTCAAAACACCAAACTCAAACAGATGAAACTAGAAGTAGGCTTTACTGATATTAAACAAACAATACATGACATAGATATATAACAATCTTTAAAACAACATAAATACATAATCTCAACACAACTCGAACCTATCCCTAGACAACAGTACTTGACAAACACGACAGTGACCAAAAAATATCACTTTACAGCATGTAAATATGTATATATTATTGCATACACAGTCTTATACTATAAAATAATGCTTTATTTATAGCACCTTTCAAAACAAAGTTACAAAGTGCTTCACAGAAAATCAAAACACATAAAATAATTAAAAAAAAGATGCACATGACGGAGCAAAGCAAATGACACAATAGGTTATAACATTTGGGGAATAAAGGCAGCTTTAAAACTCTTTAACACAACATACATAATCTTAACACAACTCAAACAAAACCCTGGCCTAGACCAAGGGTTCGCAAACTTCAGACTGCGACCCCCCAAAATAATCATTTGAACTGGGGAACCCCCACCCTGACAAGCACTTGGAATTGGAGTTGAAGCATTACATTTTGACTCGGTTCAACAGGTAAATCTTGTGAAAAAACGCCTTGCAGTGCGAGGCGTTGTGAGCTTGTAGATCGGCTATTTTCACAATGTTTGCCTATTTCTTACGTAATATCTGGCCAATTTGGTATTAAAACGGTCTCCAGTCATTAAATTGTAACTTTAGAAATGTGCAGATGTATACATTTATAACTGTATGTTGGTTTGTTTACTGTTGAGTGAGAAAACAATGTTGCAAATTTAGCAAATCATCTGGGGACCCCCCAAAATAATTTGGGGACCCATTGCCCTAGACAACAGATCCCTGACAAACACGACAGTGACCAAAAATATTGCTTTACAGCACGTATGTACTGTATGTATATGATATAATATTAGTGCATACACACAGAGTCTTATACTATAATAGTGGCATAAAATGTACACATTTCATAATGGGGATGGACATTTAGTAACCAACTTCTTGATCACCATCTGTACAATTGATTCAAGGCATGAACGAAGCTTGTTGTGCTTCTTGCTCTCTTTTGTAAAAAAATTATAAAATAATAATAATTTAACCACTTATTTTTAGAAGGGATTAAGAAAACCAACCAGGGGACAAGGCAAAAAGGGAAACGGAGAAGCATGACTCATCGAGTTCTGAGAATCTTGACTTCAACTTGGCAGCACAATTTTATTTATTTTACATTTTCAAAAGTTTTCTCAGATTTTCAAGAATAGCAAAAATAGAAGATCTATAAGCTTACAACACGTCACAAGGTGTTGTGAGCTTGTAGAGGCGAAGCATTGAGCTCCAGTTCTTTCCTTTACAGCCGAGTTCAATTGAGTTGATAATTTACACATCTGATTTAGCTTAAGCTAACTAATGTTTAACCAATACATTGTTTCCCCTATATTGTGTGGGTGGGGCTAAGCGGGATATTATTTAAGGTTGAGACCAGGTGCTCATTATTCATTTTCACTTCTGCAAGAGTGTGCGTCTGTGACAGTAAGTTATTTATTTTACAATTAAGGTGTTCATTTATGTTAGTATGTTGAGTTGTTCCCATCAAGATCTATTGTTCTGTACCTTTTAGAAAAACCACACACACACACACACACACACACACGTAAATACAATAGAATACTTCCTATCCTGAATAACAGCAGACCTACAAGCTCACACCACGTTGTGAGCTTGTAGGTCTGCTACTTTCGACAAGAAATGAATCAGGCTTTAGTTATACCTATATTAGAGTTATGCTTATTTTTTGCTTAGTTTTAGGGGGAATCCACAAAAAAAAATCACAAACATCAAGCTCCAGGCCTTTCAAGCCCTCCCCATGTACTGTATTAGATTTTTAATTCTATTATAAAAAAGAAAAATGGTCCAAGTACATCAGCTCCTGTCCTCTTACAAAACCCATGTCAATCTCAAGAACTCTTGAAACTACTTCAAGTCAATGTGTTCACATGTGACTGCATCTTTCTGTTGTGTATTTGTGAGGTTCTAATGAGTGGTGTATGTGTTGTATGAAATGAGTGTATTCACTTCAAGACACCATAACATTTGATGAGGATTTTGGATTTGATCAGCAGTATACTGAAAAAGCATACTAAGAACACGGCAGTTATAAAGACGCTCATGTTTATGAAAGACAAAACTAAATAAAAAATTGATTATTTGAGCTCAAGATGTAAAGCTGCTTAATCTTATAAATTAATATATCGCTCTATTTTGTACTATGTTTTTAAATCTGTAAATAAATAAAATACTAGTTGCATTATTATATATTTGTAATTCCCACAGTACAAGGGACCTGAAGCACAGTCCAATTGTTAAAAAGGCCAGCTGAAACTATTTATGAGCAGCTGATTGGGCAATGGGCTACTCAGTCTATCCCAGCTTAAAATTACCAAATTGTCAGTTAGGCGAGGCCAATCAGATGAGTTTTAATTTACAGTCAGCTTGATAAGATCAGTTTACACCTGCTGTAAGTTCTTTTTCTGTACAGACCACACGAAGTGTGCAGCTTTTGGTTGTATTGTTTTGTTTGTTCAGACATTTGGGTTTTGTTTAAATGTTTTGAAGTTGACTAGTTTTGATAGTTATTTAGGCAGGTGTAGAGGAACGTGGGAGAGTAATAGGTATCTATACAGTACTACTACTATAAATGCTTGACGGTGGAGTTCACTGAAATTCCAATAGCTAAGTCCAGCTGAGGCCGGTCACCTCCACTGATTGGGCCCTGAATGCCATCTTCAAGGCTCAGTTGGGGGAGAAACAGGATGACTCATTTTAAAATAGGTCCAAAATAGGTGACTCTCACCTATCTTGTTGTTTGAGTCGGTGTTTTAACTATGTACGTGTTGTGAGTCTGTGTTTTAACTATGTAACTGTTGCCAGTATTTGTGACTATTTACTCTTGTTCCAATAGCGAGGTCCGGCTGGAGCCCATCACAAAGCATTGGGCCCAGCTAAACAGTATTTATGAGGCTGAGTTGGGGGTCAAATTGCGCATGGAGGACAAAGATGGGCTGTCGATGAGTTACATAACTTGACATTCGGATCACTAAAATATATTTTTAACATGGCAGGTCTTTACATAAAGTAATAAATTCCACCAGTTACAAGCCGCTCTAATGTCATGTGGCCTAAGCGACAGGGCTTACCCGCAGCTCACATGGGGTTTTACCTAAAAAACATTACGTCATGAGGAAATCAAAAAGAGTGTAGACATAAACAGAACGGTGGTGGCTCAGCCAGGTAGCGCATAGAAATGCTCCTAGTGAGCATGTGGACCCGAAGTTCGAGTCCGACCCGTCTTGTCTCATACAGTATGCCTCACATCTATCTCTGCCCATGGTTTATTGTCTCTCTCTACATTGATATGTCTGAATTCTCTGCAATAAAGAATAACATGCCCAAAACATTTGTTGTTTTGGTTCATGATCATTCAGCAGAAGAAGGTTTTGGCCCATGGCCATCCACAATGTAATGTCTGCTTAATTACATATTTTAGATTTTGGAATCAAGGCCATTTTGTATCCCTGGTACATTAATCATTTCTGCTCATGTAGTCAAGTAGTTGGTTCTTGTTGCTTTTGTCTGTGGTTTGAAAATGGACAATTGTAAAATGGCTTCAGTACAGAGTAGGTTGTTTAAGAAAAAAGCGTGTTTACAAGTGTAGATTAAAAACACTATGACGTTGCAAACATGACTCCACTCACTGATACTAAAATCCCCATACATTTTGTTCCTTTGTTACAGTTCCTGAGGCACCAGAGAGTACATCTACCGATGTGGATGCGCCTTCCAATGGCACTGTTTGGCTTCCTGTTTCCAAGACAGCCTATTGTCCCCCGTTTGAGAGGAGAACAGAGATGAAGGGAATCCTGCAGGGTCCTTGCCTTGGCCCTCTTTGTTTTTTTCCCTTCAGAAATGAGGACCAGAACACTGAGATGGCACTGTAAGATGGAACACAGGTTTGGATTTCCTTTCATTTTTGTAAATGAAGTTGAGATGAAGAAAACGCTCGTCACCGCTGGACGGAGACTTGGTTGCTTTTTTTTCTTTTTCTTCTTTTTTCGTCTCTCCAAGAAGAAGCCATTGCATTTGAAGAGATATTTTCGAAATATTTGTAAGATTACCTATTTTGTACAGTAAATTGCTCTTCTTATTTGGTATCTTATGTCTTGAAGGACCTCCATCAGTCCAGGGAATGCCTTATTCTCTCCTGCCACAGTTTATACTTATTTGCATAAAGGAAATCATAAGTAAGGGATGAATTTAGGATTAGGGGCCTCTTTTTGGGAACAACTGTGGACATGGACATTAATGTGCTGAAGTTACTGACTCAATGACATGCAAGGCACATTTCTGATGTATTCTCTGAAAAACCCTTGTACTTAACCTTAACTGTTCCACACTGGTTTGTTTCAAAATGGTCAAAAGAGTTTCTGTGGTGTTATGCTGGTGTTGCACTGTTGGTCATTTTAGATGTCTCACCGGCCTTAACTGAAGATGAACCCATGTCTTTCACTGGCATTATCCATCAGCAATGTACATTACCACTCATGTTTAAAGTGGCTTCAATTACCCATTTTGTCGAGTTTTATCCTGTTGATTTCAAGGATAGTTGTACGTGTACTTGAATTTAGATGTACTAAAGATCCTAAGATATTGATCTGCTTTCAATCAAATAACCTCAAGACCTGAACTCGTAACGGTGATTTGAGAATTTGTGTTTGAGCATTATTCGTATGATTCGTGGTCACATGCTTCTGTCTGTGTACATCCTGAATCTACAATCTGAAGTAATTTTGAAACCAAATACCCAAGCACAAATTTATCAAACTGGAACAAAGTCTCACTTGTGAGATTTACAATCAGGGAAATGTGAACAATCAAGACAGCTGAAAAGCTTTAGATAAATTATTTAATTTTCTCAAGCTTTTCAGGATTTATTCCTCTGGCTTGACTGACAATCGCAATTGATCTCACTGCAGTATATGCATCAGCTGTATTATGGGTCAGCTGTGAAAGTTATGTGCATTTCGGTGTTAATGGAGCAATATTTAAGCCAGTGGAAAAGGTGAAATCGTATGCCTTATTTATACTTGGTTGCGCGACAACTGCCAGTGGTACCATTCAACTTGACTGAGAACTTAGTAAAGAGAGCCTCTGATGTGCTCCTGAACGTTTTTCTTTTCTTTTCTTTCTACCACAACATGTCTGGATATTTCAGAGAGCTCGCGCTGCATCCCTGTGTGATGACTGCCAGCATTTTGCGATGACACAGCCACTGTTTTTCAATGTAAAGAAGTTAATAATAAGGTCTTTAAGGAAATGGAGCATTTATGTTTTAGAGAGATTTATCAATAGATGTATGATTTTAATCTATTGTAAATTGGTAATATGGATATGTTTGAAGACACTGATGTTTTTCTTTTTTTCTTTTTGTATGATTGTTCCACATACGTGTTTAAAACTTACCGGTAAAAAATTTAAAAGCTTTACCTTCACGATAAAATCACTCACTAAGTTTCACATAACTGCTGTCATCTATTAGTAATTAACTATATTTACACAAAGACGTTATGGTTTCCCTGCCTATTGATGATGCTGCTATTCTTCACCTTTTTCCTCATTTTATACTTCAGCGTACGCCAAGGAGAGTGGGGGAGAGACATGGGAGGTGACTGGAGGGATATGCTGCTGCATAAAAGATGGGCACATATATATTTTGGCAACAGTGGAAGAGACGAGGACTGGGTATGGTGTTCAGTATCTATACAGTACTATCAGTATTACAGTGTAGTTCACTTGACATTAATCATGGGCTTTGTTTAAAAACTAGCTACGAGGATGATGCAGCATGTCTTCAGTTACTTGCATCAGAATCGTCGCGCTCTGGACAGCATTTTCCTGTGAGTGCTATTACTTTATAGGAATGTGATGATTGTGCTGGGTTTCGCATGAACACAAATTCACCCCCCAAAATTCATTAATTAAAGATTAATTTTCACCACCTTTCATTTTGCTGTATTCTCAATCCCATTTCCTTCCCTGCAGTCACGTCCATGTGGCAAACGTCGAGGCCCAGGCCTTCTATGACACGATGGGATTTGAGCAGGAGAACCAAGTGGCAGGGCACTATGGACCTGGACAGAATGCCTACCTTTACAGAAGAAAAAATTAGGTAGCTTGAAAAATATGTTATTTTTGTATAGTATCTTTACATATAATTCTAGTAACCTCTGAGAGCAAACCTGTGAAGCCCAACCTGTGATTTAATTAATTAGTAATTAACTATATTTACACAAAAGCAGTCCTAGTTTCACTGCCTTTTGATGAAACTTAGCTAATCTTCACCTTCTTCCTTGTTTTTTACTTCAGCCTCGTACGAAGGCAACGTGGTTGGGGCAGTGTGCTGCCGTATGGAAGAAAAAGAAAAGAAAAAGAAGAACAAAACTAAACATCTGTACATAGCAACGATTGCCTCCTGTCAGAGGTACAGGGGCAAACGAATCGGTATGGTGTTCAGTATCTACAGTATACAATACTATCAGTACTTCACAGTGGAGTTCACTTGAAATTAATCATGGGCTTTGTTTTAAAAACTGTCTGTACTCTCATTCTAGGATGGAAACTGATGGAGCATGTCCTCCAATGTTTCAAGAATAGCAAATTAGACCACATCTATCTGTGAGTGGTAGTATTTTCAACGATAGTGATGATGATTGTGTTTGGTTTTCGCAAAACAAAAATGTACCCCCAAAAAATCCATTAAAGACTTTCTCTGTAACTAAAATGGAACCCCATTTCCCTCCCCTGCAGCCATGTGGAGCTTGAGGACAAGGACAGGGTCGCATGGTACGAAAGATTTGGGTTCGAGGTGGACAAGGTGGAACGTGGCCTCTACACGAACACACCAGGGACCAAATGCGACGATGCCTATGCCATGATATACCGGAGAAAATAGTAAATGTAAAAAAAACTATTTTAATTGAATTTTAATCTGAAAATGTAACAAAATGTATAAAATGAATATGGTTATGAAATATATAAATATATGATATAATTATATACGTTGCTATAGCAAATATAGTGATGAGTAATTATGTAATTATTTAGAAATATTGTCTTTGTTTCAATGATTGATTATGCTATTATGTTTCTGTTTTATGTAGCTTATTTAAAGCAAGAAGGGTAGGCACTATAAGCTAAAGCTTAGGCCTACACCTTTTCGGTCTATAGCAGTCTTGTGCTGCTTTGTTTTTGTTGTTAATGCATGTATGCCCTGTCTATTGAAACAGGAGGTCTCTCCACGTTAAAACCATCATAACTCGCTGAATTCTCAAGTAAGGTTAGGGTTCAAGCTGTTTAGTTTGTTACAAATTGACTTGCTATCTAGGATGTACTATGCAATGAAACTTTCTAGGAACCAAAGTTCATGAGACAGACATAATTTTGAAGCAATTTAGATTTTTCTACAATTTTTCCACCTATGATGACAGTGTTGTTTGGGGACAAGAACTGATCTTTAAAACCTGTAGTCATCGCTAGAGTGTTACATTGTGATGCAATGCCTTGTCAGCTTGTAGATCGTCTGTTTTCTATATTTATCAAAGAACATTAAGAAAATGTCCCTCTCTGTTTTACACATCGAACCCTGCAAACATTGAATGTCACAGATTTTTTTGTTACCATATGCAGTCACCTGACCATTATCACCTTAACTTTATGCCTGTGTTTTCTCCTGTCTAAATCTCTCTCTTGCAGCCATTAGACATGAACTACCGTTCCCCAGCGTGACCCACCTTTTTTGGAGCCGTCACCCCCACCCTCCCCCCTGCAGCTGCTGCCGTGGCCCTGTGGAAGAGAGCCAGGAACAGTCCTAAAATTGCCCTAAAATGAGACAAAAAGTTGAGGATTGTAAAAGGCATGCTTTACTCATCCCATTACATTCACTCATGAACACCTACGACGAAATTTGCTGCAGCCCCCCCCCCCCATCATCCAGCGCTGGCGTGGACTCAGTCCAAATACAGCTATCAGCCGCTTGATGTTAGAATGTGCTAAAAAAAAAGTGGATGCCGCTATATCTTGAGTCCTATGACCACAGAGTGCTCTATAACATGGTGAAACAAAGAATGAAGGCTGACCAGGCGGTGAAGGAGGAGGAGGAAGGCCGGTCGGGGTCCGAGGAAGGCCAGCCCGAGGAAGGCCAGCCCGAGGACGAGGTGCCTGACTTGCGATACGAGGTTGACGAGGCACTGGAAGCCCAGATGATAGTCGAGGTTGACGAGGCGTGGGCTTGCATCATGGCGAGGCAGGGATGGACTGTGAGAAAGACCTAGCACTACATGGCGACTGGAAACCACTGACCAGGCTAGCTCTCGTCTTTAAGCAAATTTGTTCCAGCAGCCCGTTTACATTTTTGATTGTTTGCATAATAATAAAAAACAATTTAACTAAAATTGTCCTAAAATGGACACGTCACACATGTCCTAATGTTTTTCAAGGACGATTCCAGACTAGACCATATCTACCTGTGAGTGGTAGTATTTTCAATGAACGTGATGATGATTGTTTGGTTCAATTAATTATTTAATCCATTAATTAAAGACTTTTTCTGTAACTAATATTGAACCCCATTTCCCTCCCCTGCACTCACATGGAGTCTGAGGACGAAGTCACAATTAAATGGTATCAAAGGTTTGGGTTCGTGAAGGAGAAAGTGGTATTGAACTACTACAAAAAGACATCGGGGGCCAACTGCCCCAATACTAAAATACTGGAGAAAAAAGGAGGGTATTAGTTAGTTAGAGTTATAGCACATCGGTTTGATGTCAATGGAGTTTGAAGCCAAAGAGGGCAGGTATTGTTTGAGGGGAACAAATATGCTTAAAGTAACTAAGGTCAGAACAAATATAAAAACAATGTGCATCTGCAAAAGCGATACAAGTATGGAATGGTTGTGAAAATGATTTAAAAACATAAAATTAAATAAAATTAATATGGTTATGAAATATATAAATATAATATATGATAATTATATACGTTGCTATAGCAAATATAGTGATGTGTAATTATTAATTATGTAATATTTAAAGTGTAGAAATATTGTCTTTGTTTCAATGATTGATTATTATGCAATTATTTTTCTGTTTTATATAGCTTATTTAAAGCAAGAAGGGTATGCACTATAAGATAATTGTTTTATTGTACGAAAAGTCATATGTGTGTATGGCTTATGACAAAATAAACTCCTAACTTCTCATGTCTTTGGTCAAGAATTAATTCTGAGTTCCTAAGAAAGACTTTGCTTATCTTCAAGCTTGTCACTATTAATACTGACACTACGTTTCCTCAAGGTAAGCCCCTTCTCGGACGTTAGGAGGACTATTATCCATTATACAAGGAGTTATAAATAATGCATAATTTCAATTCATATTTTTATGACAGCTTTATGAGTTACAACGCACAAACAGATAAAGTGGCGGAGAGATGGGAAAAGGACTTTCAAATTGAATACGATAAGGACTGTTGGACTGAATGCATCTTTTCTAAGCAATAGGTTTAAAAAAGATGCGGTGTAGGATACTTCATAACTTCACCTCAATCTTTAAAATGTTTTTATCCCAGTAGCTGTAAAGGTGCATTTGCTACTACCCCTTTTAAAAAGAAGTCATCCTTTCTTCCCACATCTGATCTTAGTCCTTCCATTACCACTTTTGCTCAATTGGTAGAACATGACCTGGCTAAAAAGTGGCTAAAATGGAAGCTACAGTATACATGATCTTGAATTAAGAAAATACATTAGTCACTCCTTTACATACGACTTCTCCTTCTGCTCTGTGGATGAGTGACTTTAGATTTGCCAGCCAACAGATGGTATATGAGACTCACAAACTGTTTGATATCACTATCTACCGAAAACCACTCAGCAGGAACACTTTACTAAGAGCGAACAGCAATCACTCTAAACAACTCATTCGTAACATTCCTATTGGCCAATACCTGCGCCTTAGGCGTAACTGTAGCTCCACCATAGACTTTGAATCCAAAGCTACAGATCTCACCAACCGCTTCATAGAAAGAGGCTATAACCAAGTGGACCTAGACGCAGCGTATAATAGAGCTCTACATACGGACAGAACGTCCCTACTCATACAAAAGTCCAAACAGACACCCACTCTGCTCTGTTTCGCAACGCAATACTCTCCAGCGGCAGGGTTAATTAAGAATGCCTTCCTTAAACATTGGCACGTCCTAAAAAGTTATCCCAAACTTGCAAACATGTGTACTGATCCTCCTCTCTTCTGTTTCAGACGCTCCAGAAGTCTCAGAGACCGTCTTGTCCACTCGGACATGAAAACACCCTCCCCCCCTACCTGGCTCCCTAATCCCCCACAGGGTTTTTATAAATGTGGTAACTGTGCTCAATGCTCTAATTCATCAAATACTATTTTTTTAACCTATCTACATACTGGTAAAAAATACAAAATATCCTCATTTATAAATTGTAACTCAACCCATGTGGTCTACATGCTCAAATGTCCCTGTGGACTGGCATACATTGGTCAAACCAAGAGACCACTTAAACTTCGTATAGGTGAGCATAAAATTGCTGTTTGCACTTACAACCCAGAATATGCCGTGGCCAGGCACTATAAACAAGCAAATCCCTGAAATTCTGGGGAATAGAAAAATTCAGCCTCATCACAGGGTGGTGACATAATTAACAAATTGCTTCGCAGAAAAGCACTGTGGATCCACAACCTTGACACTTTAGAACCCAATGGTCTAAATGAAGAACTGAGCCTTTCATGCTTTCTATAGACGGTCCCTGAGGCTTCCTGACATGTTTTTGTGTGATTTTTATTCTTGAGTGTTTCACCCCTTTTTTGTGTCTAAAGTGTTTTTGCATTGGCCTAATATTCTTTGGCCTTTATCTTTATATGTACACTGTTTTAAACGTACCTTATCATGGCATTATATGGTTACACTATTTTGTATATCCTGTAATATGTTAAATGGTCCATATGCCCTGACCTAACCCTAATCATCACTGATTGTCGCAACCTTGAGACTGACGTGTAGTAGTAGGTAATTACCACTAAACAGAGGGCCATCTACCATTGGTTTATTGAGAGCACAGCCCATGCCTACCTCTGTGTGTATATATAAGCCTACTTAGATGCTGCTACCCATGACTCTGAGGAAGGTCGAAAGACCGAAACTTCAGTCAACTTTTACTTGCAGCTAAACAATAAAAGGCTTAAATTGTCGGTGTTGCTCCAGCGTTGATCTCTTCTGCATCTATTGTCCCTCGCCTTGAGACGCACCGGACTGGCCGTTTAAGGCCGAGGCGCAACGGTAGAATCCCTTTGTTTTGAACTTGAAGTCATCAGCTCTGATGCCAGGGGTGGGGACAAAATCAAACTCCTCAAACAAAGAGGCATACTGGATGTATACCCTTAAGGGCACCAGTTACCCTGGTCTCAATGAGGACTTTCTTATAGTTATTGCCTTGGTTCTGAATTATTATATTATACTGTATTTATATTTGTGCAGACTGGGGTAGCCCCATAGTATTACAAAGAAAGTATTAACGACAAAGTACTCATGTAAAAAAAACAAAATACGGTAAGTAACCAAGCGAGTTGTGTAATCTCCAATATTGAATCTTCATGAATTTTTTGGAGTTCTATATTGTAAATGTGAATATAGGAAATAATATTGAATTAATTGACAGTAATGCAAATAGTACCAGGGACCCGAATCATTGTCCAATAATTATCCAAACAGAAGGACAGTTTGACAATGATGCCTATTAAAATCCATCATATCTATACAGTACTAGCAGTAGTTCAGAGAAGTTCACTTGAAAGTAATCATGGGTTTTGCTTTAAAAACTGTCTAGGTTCTAGGTAATGTAATTGAGTACTGTCTAGGTTCCAGGTAACCCCCCCCCCCCCCCCCCCCCCCCACACACACACACACACACACACACACACACACACACACACACACACACACACACACACACACACACACACACACACACACACACACACACACACACACACACACACACACACACACACACACACACACACACACACACACACACACACACACACACACACACACACACACACACACACACACACAAGAAAAGGAAAATCCATGAAAAGTTATTTTCGCCACCTTTCATTTTGCTACTACATATTGTGCAAACTGTGTTGCATATTAAACTTTTTCATAGATTTCATAGCTTCATAGACGTGTTGAACAGCACTATCATCAGTGTTGTGTAAATCGATGGTTTGTTTGTTAGTTAACACATTCTTTTCCATTAATACTGTATGTTGGATTTGTATAACCACTTAAACCCTCCATGCTTTGTAAACTTGACTGTACTTGGTCTGCACTTTTAACCCTCTAAAACAAACCTCCTGGCTGAAAATAGCCGATCTACAAGCTCACAGCATTGTAATCTCGTGGCTGCTCTTAAACACATTGACTGCCAGAGTTTATTCATAATGTACTCACCCCCTTGCCAGCGATTTGCGTGTTTTTTTGTTGTTGCTATTTTGTTATTTAAATTCATTTAAGTTGTCTGGCTGCGGTTTTAAACACATACGACAGATCGACCAGCGGAGAGCAGCAAATTGACACCTCGATCACTCGCTGACTCGCTTGACCCCCCCCCCCAAACAGGCTCAAACAGTCCATACGTCATAACCGGATGTGACATTTTCGACAATCGCCGATCGGGCGTCAGACCGTTGTGATACACGACGACGATGACTGTTCGTCACCCAGACTAAAGAAAATAGAAGTGGAGCTCTCCGTTCGTTTTCTATACCGTGTGAAAAAACGTGTTTTGGCCTAAAGAGCGCATTTTTCAAGCTAAAACCGGAAACCGGAAACGGAAATCGCTGAAATTGCTTCCGGGTGAAGCGGAGGTGAGTGGAAAAAGAAACTGATCTCGGAATGTAAATAAAACAGCGTGAATGTCTATTAACCAAATTAAACAACAGGACGCAGATCTGCTTTCTAGATTATTCTGGCAGCCCACGGTTTTATCTAATAGGACGCAGATCTGTGTCCATGGCAGCTTATGTGTTAAATGTTCTGCAAATTTTCTCCCCAGCATAGGAATGCTAGGGTTCAAGTGGTTAATGTAAAAAAAAAAAAAAAGGAAAAAAAGTTTCTACCCCCCCACCCCCAGTTTAGAGAAAAGATTATAACAAGATGAAAAGGTATGTGCTAGAGAAAGAACCTCCAAAACCAACATGAAGATGCTGAGAAGCTGGTTTCTTCCTGAGCTGGAACAGTCTTCAAGATTCCACTTCCTCCTATGTTTGTCATCTGGGACTGGTCATCTGCACTGTGGAACAAAACATGAAATGATTAACTAGTGTTACAAAAAAAGTGTGTGTCTCTCTTCCACTATTGGACAACACTTGTTCAACATCGTTGATTGCCTTTAAGTCTCGTCTTAAGTATAACTTTTTCACCTTTACCGACAGTAGTCTAAATTCAATTTCAATTTCTCATCCATGTCCGTTTTTTCTTTTTACAAATCTCTTTATTATTTTTTTCAGACAACAGGGGCATCATGACAATAAAAATGAAAACAAAGAGGTCTGATTTTTTTGACAAAACAAAAACAAAAACAAAACAAAACAACAATTAAACAATACACAGCACAACAAAACAAACAGTAAAATGGATACAGTAATCAGTGTAAATATTAAACGTGAGACATAAAAAATAA
The DNA here is from genome assembly GCF_963280865.1 of Gymnoscopelus braueri. NCBI lineage: Eukaryota > Metazoa > Chordata > Actinopteri > Myctophiformes > Myctophidae > Gymnoscopelus > Gymnoscopelus braueri. Next base: position 41,686,845 of record NC_137616.1, on the reverse strand, counting down.
TAATAAAGTAAACAGACAGGACAAACAACAGACAAGCCACTCATTCATACCAGGGAACAGGAGGGGGAAAGAAGGGGGGGGGGGGGAGGGGAGGTTGTTTCTCTGCACAGAACATTAATTTATGAGTTATTTTTCATAGTAGGGAAGTCAATGAGGTCCAGAAAGGTTATAAAATTTAGTGGAACATATTAAGAAGTCATTGAGGGAGAACCAATGTAGTTTCAACATCAAGAGAGGCACTAATTTGTGAGTTCTTCCACCATAGTAAGGGTGTCAATGTGGTCCAGAAAAGGTTGCCAAATTTTGTGAAACATCTTCAAAGAGCCGCTAAGGGAGAACCTGATCCTCTCAAGTTTGAGACAGTATAGAATTTCATGAATCCATCTGTTGTGTGTAGGAGGAGAGGGGTGTATCCAATTAAGGAGAATAAGCCTCCTAGCAAGTAGGGTCGTGAAAGCAATAACTCGGCGTGCTGAATTGCGCACAATAGGCGTTACTGTGGTTCCGAGAAGGGCTGTGAGGGGATCCGGGTCAATTGGTTCACCCAACACCACCCCAAGGGTGTTAAACACCTCTGACCAAAATGTTGACAATTTAGGGCAGGACCAAAACGTGTGCATGTAATCTGCTGGCGATTGTTTACACCTATTACAAGCATCGGACCTCTCAGGATATATTCTGGCCAGCTTTGCATTGGTATAGTGGACTCTATGTAATATCTTGCACTGCAATACTCTGTGCCTTGCACAAATAGAAGAGGTATGTACCAGGTCTAGAGCATGATTCCACTGATTGTCTGACATGATAATCCCGAGGTCCTGGTCCCAAGTAGCCCTCAGGGAATCCAACTGAGTCGAATTAACTGAAAAGATTGTGTCATATATAATTGAAGTAAGCTTCCTTTCACCAGCTCTAAGGGATAAAAAGGAGTCTATCACCGATTCCGGTGGCCGGCTCGGGAACTGAGGGTTCTGACTTTTCACAAAATGCCTGATTTGAAAGAAGCGAAACATGTGAGAATTGGGGAGGCCGAATTCAGCAGACAGGGCTGCAAATGAGGAGAAGATATTGTCAGTATAAAAGGTCTTTGATGGACCGCAGACCCTTGTCTGCCCAAATCCGAAAGACAGGGTCAGTACATGATGGAAGGAAATGATGATTCCTGTATATGGGTGCTAGATTTGAGGACCTGTGTAGACCAAATTGCCTTCTAAACTGGTTCCAAATCTTTAATGTATTAACTACGATAGGGTTTTTGGACACTTGTTTAACCGGTAGGGGTAGTTGAGAGCAGACCACCGACCATAAAGAGAGATTCGAGGAAGCTGCCTCCATGTTGGCCCATTGGGGTTGTACTGCAAGAATCAAATTAGTATTCCAAAAAGTTATTTTATGGATATTGGATGCCCAATAATACTGACGGAGATTGGGAAGCGCCAAACCACCCTCGGATTTTGGAAGTTGAAGGACCGTGCCTCTAATTCGAGCTTTTTTATTACACCATAAAAACGAGTTAATGAGCCGATCGAGTGTAGAAAAAAAAGATTTGCTGATGAAAATCGGAATATGTTGAAAAGGATACAAAAAACGGGGCAGCACCACCATCTTTATCAGGTTTACACGTCCTAGTAATGAGAGAGGCAAGGTGGACCATCTATCCAAGTCAGACTTAAAGCGTTCCACCAGGGGACTGATGTTCTTCGCGAATAGCTCTATGAAAGTTTTAGTAACGAATATTCCCAGATATTTAAATCCCTCTGTAGCCTTTTTAAAGGGAAAGAGAGTTTGAGGAAGCACGTCGGCCAGGGCATTAACAGGGAAATATTCACTCTTCTGGAGGTTAAGTTTGTAACCAGAGAGTTTCCTGAATTGATCTAGGATATGTAAAATTGTAGGAACAGAGGATGACGGATTAGAAATGTACAACAGAAGGTCATCTGCATACAAGGAGAGCTTATGCATAGAGCCAAAACGGGTAATGCCTTGAAACCTCTCTTCATTACGGAGCCAAATTGCCAGAGGCTCGACTGCGAGCGCAAACAGCGACGGAGATAAAGGACAACCCTGTCTATTTCCACGGGAGAGGGAGAACAGGCCAGATCTCACTCCGTTAACATTGACCGAAGCTACCGGGGAAGTGTATAAAAGCTTAATCCATGAAATGAAGTTAGGGCTGAAACCGAATTTGTCAAGGATGTAAAACTCCACCCTATCAAAGGCTTTTTCCGCATCTAGGGAAAGCACTAATTCAGGAACCCTAGTGGTAGGAGAGTAGATGATATTAAACAGCCTTCTCGTGTTGGAGGACGAGTGCCTTCCCGGCATAAAGCCAGTCTGGTCAGAATTAATTAGGTCGGGAGTGACTCTCTGGAGACGGATAGACAAGACTTTGGACATAATCTTGAAATCAACGTTTAAAAGAGATATAGGTCTATAACTACTGCATAAGAGTGGGTCTTTATCCTTTTTCAGCATCCATGTCCGTTTTTGAGTCTATAGGTCAGTGTGTGCTTCCCGTGCACACACACAGGTACATGCTCTATCAAGGCTGAACGATTAATCGTTTTCAAACCGAAATCGCGATTTGAAACCACGCGATTAGCTAATCGCAAAGGCCGCGATTTTTTTATCTTTTATTTTATCATAATTAATAATTTTAATATTAATATTAATCCCAGAGCACCCGCGGGACTTGTCTCCTTCTCTCCAGAGTGGCTGCCTCTCTCTACAGGGAGCGAGAGGGCAGCGCCCCCCCCTCTCTCTCTCTCGCTCTGTCCCTCTCATAGTTAGGTCCCTCGCCGTCGGCTGCGAGTATTTAAAGTTTGTCGAACGGCCGTGTTGCGCAACTTAAGTCCCCGATGCCGCGCGTAGCGGTAAAACATTATTTTCGGTGCGACACAAGTAGTGTAGTAGTAGTGTTGCTCCTATCTATGTTTGTTTCTGTAAGTGTAACTTATATTTTTCCCATCATTATTAAACTATTACTGTTGGATGCTGAGATTCAATGTAAACAATACGATGCCAAGCACTTCCTGGTTAGTGTTGCCAGGTTTTGTGAGAGAAATAAGCAACCCTGTCTATGAAAACAAGCCCAAAAGAAGCGACTATGAACTGTATCTTTGTCACTTATGTACAGTGGTGGAAAAAGTACTCAAATGTTGTACTTAAATAAAAGTATCAATACTGCAATGTAGAAGTACTCTGTTACAAGTAAAAGTCCCAAATTCAAAAATGACTTGAATAAAAGTAGGCCTACAAAAGTATTGGTATCAAAATGTACTTAAAGTACCAAAAGTAAAAGTACTAATGTTTGAAAATAGCAGATCTACAAGCTCACAACGCGGCGCGTTGTGAGCTTGTAGATCGGCTATTTTCAAATTACCTAGGTATAAAATAGGGCTAAAGTGGTTAATGTAGGTTTTATAATATTATAATTTATATCTGTAACTAGTCACTAAAGTTTTCAAATAATTGTAGTGGAGTAAAAGTACAATATTTGCCTCTGAGATGTAGTGGAGTAGAAGTTAAAGTATTGGAAATTAGAAATACTCAAGTAAAGTACAAATACCTCAAAATTGTACTTAAGTACAGTACTTAAGTAAATGTACTTAGTTACTTTCCACCACTGCGTTATGTATTCTGAGTTTTTCACTTCCAAGGAGTAGTAGTAATACAATGTACAGTAGGAGAGGACTTTGCCTTGTGAGACAAAAAAGTGTTACATTTTAGTTGAATGTTAATCTACATAAGCTAAATACTGGATATCAGTAAATATGCTTCTGGAGCCATAAGTGAAAGACCTACTTATTTCACTGCTGTGAATTGTTTACACAAAATGGTAATTACCGGTATTTGTTTAATTTAAATTTTATTTTTATTTATTGAACTTCATTTCAGAAAAAGCTTCTCTTCTTGAGCCATAAGTTAATGAATTAACAAGTTCAATGTTGGGTTGTTTACAAAAATAAGCTATTTCTATTCCAGCTAAATGTTTAAATATATACATGGGGAAAAAAGTACTTGGAAGATACATGTTGGAAGCAATGAAGCAATTCATATCTTTTAGTTCTCATCCTTATTTATTAGAATCTAGAACAGTAAATAAATGGTATGCCATTTGGTAATGTTTCATTACTTCCAATTACTTTTTAAACGTACACAGTGAATACTAAACTGAAGCTTGACTTTAATTTTTTTTTAAAGATTTTTTTTTTAAAGAACAAATCGCAATCAAATCGCAATCGCAATATCAGTCAGAAAAATCGCAATTAGATTTTTTCCCAAAATCGTTCAGCCCTATGCTCTATGAATAAAATGCTCTGCTTTCACATTTATCTCTCTAGCTTTGTACCCATTTCTTTGTTTTGCTTGCTCGTATGTATTGCTCCGTTTTATTGCCTTGCTCTGTTCTTTTTAATTTGTGCAGGACTTTGGTCGACTATGGTTGTTTTTAAACGTGCTATATAAATAAAGTTTGATTGATTGGTTGATCATCACCTCTCCAAACAGGAAACTTTAGGGACAAGGCCACTTGGCCTTTGGTGTTGAGGTCACAAAAGCCAAATGTCAGAGCAGGAAGGCCTTCATATAAAATGATTAAATAAATGTAACTTATGGAGGATTTGATGTTTAATATAACGTCACTGTCCTGTCTCCTTTTTTCCAACTTTGTTTTCTTTACTAAATCAGTGATAGTGGGTTTTAAAAATATTGAACCAATGAAAAGTATTAAAAAGTGCTTCTGACTTAATCTATGAACATAGATTCCGTGTGATGGACATAACCCTCTACACATTCACTGGTCAAAAAAAAAATTATCCACTTGAGCTGGATTTGGGAAGTGATGAAAATATAAGGGCACATGCAAGTATCTGACCATGTATAAAGTCACAATACCAACTTTGATGAGGCAGTATTGCGTTGTTTTTTACATTTCCTTAAAAGTTAATATTTTGGACATGTTGATTTCTGCCCGACAGCAGAGATATAGTACAAGTATAACTATCAGTGAAATACAGAAGCATTTAGTTCCTGTGCAGTAAGAGAGACACCTGTCACAATAAACAGGACACACACCATCTCAGTGACTGCAGTTGGTCTCCTCTGTTGCTGTGACACCTTCAGACGCCTTGTAGATCACACCTGAAGACACCTTGTAGATCACCTGAGGTTGTAGAAGTGATATGTGGGGTTATTAATTCAACTTTTTGTTTGTTGTGTTAGACATCACATGAATACAATTCAATATATATTCTAAAACATGCCTTTACTGTAGCAAAATGTATTAATTGTCCCAGCCAGGCTGAAGGAGTGGCAGAGACTACGTTTTGCAACCTGTCTGTCCGGCCGTCTCTGTGGACAGCTGATCTCCGGCACCGTTGGCCCGAACGACGTGAAACTGTGCACACACGCTCCCTGGATGCCAGAGCAGAACCTCTGCCCCCAATGTTTCACATGGGCCTGTTATAGCGCCACCAGGAGGCCATTTTTGAAAAAAAAAAAATCCTGATTGGCTAAGATTGGCATCTGAAGTTTGCAGGAGTGGCCCGTTTTGGAAAAAAAAGCCTCAAATCATGAACACAGCGTTGTGAAACTTGGCACGCACATTCCCACTAGGCCGAGGAGGAAATGCCACCCTTATCACATTGTCCTCTTATATAGGGCCACCAGGAGGACGATTTTTGCTAAACATTTTTTTTTATATTACTCCTACCGATTTTGTCCAAACATGCAAATCGGTACACATTATCTCTATAGTCATGTGATCAACACGGATCTGTCCGTCTGTTCATATTCCATCCTGATTGGCGAATTCCGAACATTGCTGGCCCATAATAACCTACCTGACCTGGCGGAGACCCGTGCTTCAAGGAGCACTTTTTCTAGTTTGATATGATTGTCTGATTTAACCACTTCAAATAGCAAAAATAGGCAATCTACAAGCTCACAAGGCGTCAAGTTGCGACATTTTGGGAGCTTAAAAATCTGCTAGATTTGCTGAATGTTCACCTATTACGACATGCCCAGAATAGGGTCGGTAGGGTTCATGTGGTTAGAACATTTTTGGGCTTGAGCTTGTTACTCATATATCACATTTATATAAATTTCTTCAAAAGAACAAAAATCAAAAGCAAGAACATAACACAACATAACACAAGCAATACATAATAGGTTAGGTTTTATGTGTATTCATAATAAATAGTTGTATTTTGTCTTGTGTACCTTTTTATTTGGAGGTGGTTTGGCTCTGACTGCCTTTTCTCCATCACCGGGAACACAATTTGGGTATTGGGCTTCCCATTGACAAACTGCTGAAATAGTAATGACAGAATTAAAAGTTAAGTGATATTTTTGATTAAAAACAAAACGTTTTTTGTTAAAAGGTTAAAGCTCTAATATTCTGTTATTAATCACTGCTATAGTGTTGTTCAGGAACAGCGTCTCCCCATCTCTTTAATAAACAGAAAATAAATGATCAGGTTGGTCACCAATTTAACTTTATCAAACCAGGAAAGAGCACCCAGTAATCAGTTTTAATTTTATATTGTTCTAATTATAATATGGCTGCTGATTTTTCTTTATCGTCACAATTTCACATTATCCTGTAATCTGTAAGAGGGCTCGCCCCTGATTGGACTTTTTTAAATGTATTTATTTATATATTGATTGGCGAATTCCGAACATTGCTGGCCCATAATAACCTACAGTACCTGAGCTGGCGGAGACCTGTGCACCGAGGAGCACTTTTTCTAGTTTGACATGATTTTGTCTTATTCAATCACTTCGATGTAGTCTATGTCAAATAGCAAAATAGCCAATCTACAAGCTCACAAAGCATTGAGTTGTGACGTGTTGGAAGCTTAAAAATCTGCTAGATTTGCTGAATGTTCACCTATTACGACATGCCCAGAATAGGGTTGCTAGGGTTCATGTGGTTAGTTTTTTTGGCTTGACCTAGTTACTCATGTATCACCATTATATCCATTTCTTCATAAGAACTAAAATCAAGAACATAACACAAGCAATGCTAAGTTTTATGTTTATTCATAATATATAGTATTTTGTCTTTTGTGTATACCTTTTTATTTGGAGGTGGTTTGGATCTGACTGCCTTTTCTCTATATTGCTATAGAATGCGGTCGGGAACAGCAGAAACACGGTTCAGGTATTGGGCTTCCCATTGACAAACTGCTGAAATAGTAATGACAGAATTAAAAGTTAAGTGATATTTTGGATTAATACAAAACGTTTTTTGTTAAAAGGTTAAAGCTCTATATTCTGTTATTAATCACTGCTATAGTGTTTGTTCAGGAACAGCGCCTCCTCTCCCCATCTCTCCAACTCTTTAATAAACAGAAAATACATTTTCAGGTGAGTCACCAATTTTATCCAACCAGGGAAGATCACCCAGTTATCAGTTTAAATTTATATTGTTCTAATTCCAATATATATGCTCATTTTTTTAAATGATCACAATTTCACATTATACTGTAATCTGTAGAGGGCTCACCCCTGATTGGATGTTTGTTTTTATCCTGAACTGAAAATGGATTTTGTACACAGGCATGCAAACAGTGTATGTACTGTATGTAATGTAATGTAATGTAATGTACACAGGCATGCAAACAGCCCCGAGGTGAAAAAGGTGACATGTTTTTTTTTCGGGTCAGGTGTCACACAATTTCCCTATTTATATTCAAAACGGCTATTGTAGCTGAAAAGCTACAAGTTTGCATGTCTGTATACAGCTATTTTAACACTTATTTCACTTACAGCCCATTTAACTTTTAATCTAAAATGTCGAACCCACTTTATTTTAGCTAAGGTGGTAATTTCTTTTTAAAAAATGGTTGTGGACTATAACATGACGACTGTAACATGCAATCAGGGGACAGGCTTATGGAAATGTATTGACAGGAATACTTATATCCTTATTTCTAAAGCCCACCTGTCATTGATGTAGTCACAGAAGATGGGTCTGTTTTGTTCTCTCTGTCTTGGCCTTTGCTACAACTGGTACAGGCTGTGGTGTTATTTGTACCACCTTGTGCCATGTTGTGGCAAAGCTTGTGGAGGACTGGGCTGGTACACTGTTGATATTTGGGTCTTTCCACAGTTTCCAGAGGTCCAGGGAATGGAAGATGGCCACAACAACCTGTGGAGCTGGAATGAGTGAGACACACAATGGACATGTGTGTTACTGTTAGGTTGGTGCAGGCTAATTAATCACACCTGTCAATTAATTTAGCCATTAATTAGTGTTTAACACAGTGCACAGTGTTTAACACAGTGCATTATAGTAAAATCATAGTATAATTGTACTGATCTTTATTACACTACTGGTTAGAAGAGCAATAGATAGAATAGATAAATAATAAAATATAGCAGGGCACAATATACTGATCACAGGGACCCTGGGCAATGGTTACATGTCGGCTTTCCGACATGTCGCCTTTCCGACGGTTACTAACCCTATACCTAACCGCACGTGGAAGCCACTAGTCGGAGTAGTGAGATGTCGGAATGGAAGCAGCACCCCCTGGGCAATACAGTGAACCTGTTATGCTACTATACATAAACCCCAGTTGGCTCAATTAATACCCTTTCAGTGATCATGAACTGAACACTCATATGGGAAACAGACAAACACAAAATACAATACATCAAAAACACAACTTAGAAACTAAGGGACAATTAACAGTAAGGGCAGTGGCAGACGCAACGCCTCTGCAATCTGTAAAGTTAAATATCAGTTTCAATAATACACCATAATACTAGATTAGTTCTAATAGACTAATATTAGATGTACTATGTTGCTATGGCATGACCTGCTACTGTGATGGTCCATTGAACACCAGCAGCTCACAGCCGTTGCCAAACCCTACATAAACAAATACAATCCCCCGTTACTTTAATTCTATACACAGCAGTACCATGCCAGTTAAAATGCACAACTATAAAATCAATAAACGGCACAAAATCGTAGTATTCATAAATGTTTGCAGCAGATGTATCCAACCCTCAATCACCTGGCTTGGCTACCTGTTGGAATCATAGAGTTGGAATAAGCTGCAGCTGTGAGCTAGTCCATTGGTTCACAAACAAACAAAAAAAGAATCTAACTTTTTCATGGTGTTTTGATGACAGAATAACAGCAACAAGATCATTTAAACCTGAAATTGTGTTGACTCTGACTCAGGAACCTTCAGGAAAACCCTTATTTTTAAGTTGTTTTTTTTTAAAGCACAAAAGAAACTTACTTCACAATTGAATACTGCCACCTTGTGGAATAACAAAGCCAAATCAGCCGAAACAACCCTCTTAGATAAAGTGCTGTTACTCACATCTGTTCAAATGAAATCCCCTGAATCAACATTAACAGCTGTTACAGTGCTGTATAATATAATATATCTACTTACAGTGCTGTGGAAAAAAACATCATTAATGTCTTGTCTTGTGGTTGTAAAGCCTGGTGGTGACGTCATGCAGGTTGATGTTGCTGCTTAACATTGTCACCTGTTGATTTTTTTTTACCTTTTTCCGCTCCTGAATCACTTTGTCAACATGGACATGTCCTTCAAACACATGAAGTACACTGTTCTGTCTGCTTCTATGAAATAAATGTATCATTTTACTCCAACAGTTGTATAATATTACTTCAGGGAGTTCAGCTACTGACACTGTGGACTCCATGATGCCGGCGAGCTGTTATTCTTTGACTTTAGACGAGTGCGACCATTGCTTTAACCTGCATATCGCCCCCTACTGTACCGGAGTATGTAGTTGCACCACCACCCTTAAGCAGATATATAAATCATACTTAATAATACTAATAGTTAATATTACTTTACATACTACAAATAGTAATAATTGGTAGAAGACACAGAAGAGGAAAAGGAATAGGTATTAATAATAATAATAATAATAATAAATATAGCTGCAAGCAGCGATAATACGGGGCCAGTGATTGCAGAGAGAAGAAAGAAAGAAGCAATGATAAGTAATATGCACAAAAAGCCATAGAAACACAGAAGACTGAACTTGAGAGAAAGAAGACCATGCAATTAACATGAGCATTTTAAACCCTCACTAACCCTAACCTCAGTAAAACTATGCCTACTAGCCAGGGCCCTTAAGTCCATTTTTATGTTACAATCGTTCACTTTGTGATACAAGCGCCAAATTTGGCATGAACAATGCCTAGGACCTGCTTTTGCAGAAAAGCCCGTTAGCCACACAAAAAAAACAATATGGCTTCCATTTTCCAAAATGGCTGCTGGCGAAAGACATTTTATGTGTATTTTGACCTGGATTGTGATTGGATTTTGATTATTTTGGTATCAACATATAGTTTTGACTCCCCCCACCCCCTCCCCCCGTTAGCTACGCGGGAAAAAAAACCAATATGGCAATATGGCTGCCATTTTCCAAAATGGCTTCAGGCAAAAGGCATTTTATGTGTATTTTGACCTGGATTGTGATTGGATTATCCAATTTTGATTATTTTGGCATCAGCATATAGTTTTGACTCCTCCCCGCCCCCTCCCCCCGTTAGCCACGCCAAAAAAAAAACAATATGGCTGCCACTTCCCAAAATGGCTGCTGGGGAAAGACATTTTATGTGTATTTTGACCTGGATTGCGATTGGATTTTGATTATTTTGGTATCAACATATGAGTTTTTACCCCCCCCCCATGTCTGGATCACAGATCACAAATTGTTGCAGCAATTGTGCAGGCACTCAGCTGGTGTGCACTGAAGGCCAAAGCGGTAGCACTTGCATCTACCACGACATTCAGTCTTGCACTGGCATTTTGTCAGTTGTTCACACATCTGGCCAATTGGTAGAGTGTCATCCACGATACTTGCCAAATGTCACCCTCTGCTCGCCATCCCCAGCTGCAGGGCTCTCTGTATGCATTTGACATACAGTTGCCTGGCTTCAGACACGGGCACCTTGATAAGTGGCATGCTTCACATGATGTGCAAGACATGCCCTTGTAGGTGGAATGGCATCATAGGACCTATGCTTCCATGCAAACAGGTAAAATCTTGCATCATCAACCCCATCACCAGTGCTGTTCTTGTCATGCACTGTTACTGGTGGGTATTGACTGAGCTTCTGGAAGACATGAGACACTTTAGGCCACACTTACCGGGTTTCTGTCTTTTTGCCTTTTCCCACGAAAGGCAGCCTGACACAACCTCACATCCAGTGAAAGCGTGAAAGAAAAGGATGCCAATGGATTTTTCAGGGCCTAGATTCTTCACTAAATCGTGAACTGGTAACCAACAACAATACAGTACAGTACAATGCTGTTCAATAACAATACAGTACAGCACAGCACAGTACAGTACTGTGCTGTACAATAGCAATACAGAACAGTACTGTACAGTACTGTGCTGTACAATAGCAATACAGAACAGTACTGTACAGTACAGTACTATGCTGTACAATAACAGAACAGTACAGTAGAGTAAAGTACAGTGCTGTACAATAACAGTACTGTACTGTTTTGTAATGTGTTAGTTTGCCCTGTTTTAAGTGGTTACTTAGTTTTTACTTTACTGTTGTTTGTTTTATTTTGTCGTAACGTTTTCTGTCTTGTCTCGTTACCTTGTGATTAGTTTTATTTCTCCACCTGTGTCCCGTTAGTCCCTTAGCTCAGTGGTGCGCATTCTGCGCAACCTTTTTACAGTACACCTCAGAAAACATTTGGATTATCCAATCACAATCCAGGTCAAAAAACACATAAAATGTCTTTCGCCGGAAGCCATTTTGGAAAATTTTTGCATGGCTAACGGGGGGAGGGGGAGGGGGGGAGTCAAAACTATATTCTGATGCCAAAATAATTTCAATCCAGGTTAAAAAAACATGCTAAATGTCTTTAGCTGGCAGCCATTTTGGAAAATGGCAGCCATATTGTTTTTTTGCGTGGCTAACGGGGGAGGGGGTGGGGGGGAGTCAAAACTATATTCTGATGCCAAAATAATCAAAATTGGATAATCCAATCACAATCCAGGTCAAAAAACACATAGCATGTCTTTCGCCGGCAGCCATTTTGGAAAATGGCAGCCATAGTTTTTTTTTGCTTGGCTAATGGGGGGAGGGGGCGGGGGGGGAGTCAAAACTATATTCTGATGCCAAAATAATTTCAAACCAGGTAAAAAAAACACATAACATGTCTTTCACTGGCAGCCATTTTGGAAAATGGCAGCCATATGGTTTTTTTTTTGGGGTGGCTAACGGGGGGAAGGGGTGGGGGGGAGTCAAAACTATATTCTGATGCCAAAATAATCCAAATTGGATTATCCAATCACAATCCAGGTCAAAAACCACATAGCATGTCTTTCGCCGGCAGCCATTTTGGAAAATGGCAGCCATATTGTTTTTTTTTGCTTGGCTAACAGGCTTTTGTGAAAAAGTAGGTCCAGAAGAAACTTTGTGGAAAATGTGGCGCTTGTATCACAAAGTGAACGATCGGGTCACTAACAGCCCTGGCTATACCCCTAACCTCAAGAAATACTACGCGTAAGCTTACGAATGCCAAATCATGATCACCTCAACACATCGTCGGGGATAGGGAACGAACCAGTGACCTCCGGACTCATAGGCTGCCTTTCTTCTCATTGAGCTAGATATATGATAGCCCTGGTAGAGTCTGTTGATATATATGTCTTTCCGTCCCTGATGGACCAAGCCTCTGTTTTGCTAACTTCTCTCGATCACTGGTTCCCCAACCATCTACCGATAAGAGAAATTGTACGTCTCCTCGGAACAGAAACCAGTGAAAGTAGCCGATCTACAAGCTCACAAAACGTTGCTATCTGAAAAGTTGTGAGATTGTAGATCGGCTATTTTCACAATGAAGTATGTCATACATTGAAAAAACATACTCTCAAATAAGCATTTCATGTTATCTTTATCAATTGCACATGAATTCATTGATACAGTCATGTTGTTTGCATTGCACTTTAAATGAGGTCTGCATGAAGTGAGTCTTGAACCGGCGATCTTGCGGTTGTCAGGCAGACGCTTAAGCGAGAAACCATTGGACCGACAGACCTGAACTGGTGAAAAAGCAGCTCACAAAGATGATACAGTTTCACGCAAATAGCTGAAAAATCCTGGGTTTAAATGTTTTTCAAACTGCTCAAAATTGTGGACAATCTAAGGGCGGAGCTTACTGGTCAAAGCAATAGATGTGTTCCTCATGAGTCAAGGCACAAGTGTGAGCAAGTTTCACGACTTTCGGCCAAACAAGGCATGACTTTTGCCTGTTTAAAGTTTGCATTTTCAAAAAATTGCTATAGCGCCCCCCTTTGGCCAATTGGAGTGAGATTGGTTTCAGTGATATTTGGAATGACCCTCTAAATTACTGCAACGTTTCAAAGAAATGTGAGTCTGCATGTGTGTGTTAGGGGCAGATGAATAATTTTCATAAAACTGCAATAGTTAAAATCTATCTCCTCCTGCACGAAACTCTTTACACATGAACTTTGGACCTCTGCCGACAAAACGTTAGTAGCGGATTAGCGGATAGCGGATAGCGATTAGCGGATAGCAGAAAAAATGCAGAAGTTATGAGCCAATGAATGTTTTTCATATAATACAAAATGGTGGGAGATCTAAAGGTCAGAGGTCAAAAGTCAGAGTGTGAAAGTTGTTCAGCATGAGTATTGATTGATTGATTGATTGATGTACTTTATTTAGTAAGACATGAGAACATCAGTACATGGAAGTACAAATTCACAATACAAGGTCTACTAAACTGGAAGACTCACTCATTAAGCACTGAGCTTGTTTAAGATGAGATCCCCATGTACACAAATCATGATGACATATAAGAGACAGACAGATATACACACTACTACACGGAATGTCATACAATCAGCTTACAGGTTACTGGTATGAAGAGTGAAAAATATGTACAAGAGAAGAAAGAGAAAAAGGGGGGGGTAGGGGGGTAGGTTAGGACTTGGGGTAGGTTAAGACTTGGACAGGGGCCATTTTCTAATTGCAGCCTCCTGAAGGTGTGAAAGTGAGTAGGGTTTTATACTCCTTTACTCCTTTTGGTAGGGCATTCCACATTTTTGATGAATAGCATGAGAACGAGTTCATTCCCTTGTTGAGCCAAATCTGGGTTGAACATGATTTGTGGAGCTGCCTCTGGTGTTATGATCATGGACTTCGTTAACATTTTGGAAGTATTTTGACAAATACAGGGGGATCCCAATGTTGTGGTGTATCTTGAAGACCAGGCCCATAGCAAGTTGCTGTACTCTGTCCTAGAGCTCTTCACAGGTCAAAAAAAAAGTTTTTAAGGCCTTGGAGGTGTTCCTAATATGCAGGACTGGGCCTTGTCCACATCGGTGCATGCGCGTCAATCCCGGGGGGGACGGGGGGGTTTTGTCCTCCCCTAGCTTCAGATTGGACCCCCCCAAGTCAGATTGGACACCCCCCAAGTAATTTAGGATAATTAAACAATACTTTTTTCATTTAAGTTAATAGAATCCGAACCCGCTTTTGAAATCATGACATGCACTAATAAACACTAATTTATCCCCCCCCCCGTGTAAATCCCAAAATGGTTTGGTCCACAGCACCACATTCCTCCTCACTGCACGGTGAAAACACTCGCCCCAAAACACACTCGCCCCTATTTTTTCCGCCGACCGAGGCCGCCGGATATACCCGGGGCGAGTGTGTTTTGGGACGATGCGTTCTTGTATTGTATCTATCCATTCCCGGCCACACAGCAACATCCAACATGTGGTTTTTCACCGGTTTGTTTACAAGTCGAATTTGGGGAAAGAGCTCAACAACATAACGAGACACGAGAGGATACAAGAGCTATCTGTGCTAGCTGCAAAGTGTGCAGATTTAAGCAAGTATTTTAAAACAGTGAAAGCTACAGAGGAAAAAGAAACAGAGAGTGATAGACCCCCGCCGACTCAAACTAACGACCACGGGAGTTTATCATCAAATCCAAGGATTCGTAGTGTATAATTATAAACAAACAACCTCCTGGTGCTTCCAAGTTGGGGGGTAGTTTGACCAAAACCAAAGGTATTGAAGAGGAGGATATGGATAATGTTACGGTCATCAGAGATCAAAGGATTTAGCAGCTGCCATTCTGATAATGTTAGGAGAATGGACTGACAGGAGTGACACTACGATCAGGTAAGACCATGTATTATGCAAGTACATAATGAAGTTGACCAAAGTTTCTCAGGTGCATTATATTTGTTATTAGTGTCTGTCTATCCTTTGAAACAAACCAACTCCAAGTGCGGCTGCATCAGTGATGAGTACGTTTACTAAGTTAATATAAAGCAAACTTCATGTTCTGAACAAAACTCACACGTCTCTGTGCCAAACCTTCTATTCGTTATACTTTACAGTAGCTATTGATAATCGTAGATGGTTGATGCTCAATTCCTCTGCTCTGCTCATTATTTGAAACAGCCAGTGGTGGGTAAAATAAAAATGTATATTACTCCTACTTGGCAGTTGGCTGTGCCTCGGCCTGTGTTTTGCCTTGAGGTGATCAGGGCTACTCATCCCCAAGTCATTTAGAATAATAAAAAATGAATGTTAAAATAGTATTTTGATATTAAATCAGTAAAATTAGGCAAAATAACATAACCCTAAAACTGCATCGGTGTCGGTGGTGCCGTTGCAACACCTGTAGCCTCCATAGGTGTTGATACAGAGAGCGGGGGGGACACACACATGCTCCTTGGCCTTGCACTCATCCAGATCTGTGGGAGAGAGAACAGTCGACACAGAGTCAAAGTGGGAGAGAGAGAGAGAGAGAGAGAGAGAGAGAGAGAGAGAGAGAGAGAGAGAGAGAGAGAGATAGAGATGCTGCCTCGCCAGCACTTGTCGACCATCCAGAATATCCAGCCAAAAGAATATAACAGCCAGCACAATATCCAGCCAACCTCATGCAAACCACCCTATCGCTTTCAGAGTCAATACTTCAGTGGCTTCAAGAGGATTGAAGTGGATATCCTATAGATGTAACTCGACACTGTGAAAATGTACTATGCTGATTTGTCATTCCGCTCATGTTCTGTGTGAGAAGAATCTAAATGTAATTTCCTTCCTTTCATAGTATTAGCAAAATTACAAGAATTCTTTTTTTATGGTATAGTATATCACAATGAACAGTAATCCTATATTAAAATTGGCTTACAGGAGGGACCGGCCGGCCGGGCATAACTTAAACCAAACGTGCCCTGAATTAATAAGGTAAATAAATATAGCCATAATAGTAAGCAAGCCGAAAACGTGATGCCGAGCTTGCCTGGCGCTGCCGCGGTTTATTGTGCTGACATTGTGTGAATTGATCAGCATGTTCAGATTCTGCATTGGCCGGGTTATTGCGTGGGTGAAATAGTCTCGCTGTCCCTCCCTCTCTCCCTCCTCCCCTCCCTCTCTCCCTCCTCCCCTCACTCTCTCCCTCCCTCCCTCTGGTGACTGAATTTCCCTGCAGGATCAATAATAGTCTATCTATCCATCACCTTCCCTCTCTCTCTCGCTGAGTGTGCTCTCGTCTGACGTCACACACAACCTCCCTCCCCCTGCCTTCCCCTTTCCCTATCCCGCTCTCTTTCATCAGGGGTCTCCAATATATGGGCATGCTTAATGACAATGAGTTGCAATGATGGCGGCGATCTCAATATATGGGCATAATCTGGGCCCACACACCGACCGGTATCTCCACATTATTGTGCTGTGTGTGGTACTGTATGTCCATATTTGGGCTGATAATCATCATCCATTATCAGCATATGCCCGTCATGCCAGGGTTATTGAATTGGCAATGACTCATGAATGTCTAGTCCATATATGGTCATATCTGCTCACCCACCACAGACAGACAGGCAGACAGACAGCACACCCCACCCACCCACTCACCCGCAACAGCTTGATCTTTATGGTTGATATTGATAAAGTCACAAGGTTTCTTTTCTTATGATGATGCCAGGAGAACTTAAGACATGTTCAAATTACCTCTTTGACTTCTGACTAATCAAGATGAAAGCAGCATTATTTTCAGAATGACAACCATGTAGACTTACTGTATTTTTGAAGTTTTACATTGTGTTGCATTGAGTGGACAGAGCTAAAGTTAACCGCTTGAACCCCAGCATCCATATTCTGAGGGGAACATTGGCCAAAGATACGTGGTGAGACAACTCAGGTCCAGTTTACTAAGTCACAGAGGGTTTAAGTGGTTAAACACGTCATACTATCCATCGTATGACACTGTTGCGTGCCACAACTATCAGCCAGTCTATAAATCAGGCTTAAATTAGGGTTAAGAACGATGTGACATCTTTACCTCCGACCTCCGCCGTTTTGATGCCATAGTAGCCGCTGACCCTGTTCAGGTAGTCTCTGATGTACCAGTGTGGCGTGTCGCTGGACACATTGATGCGGAACTCTTTAAGACCCAAACTGGAGCCCGAACCCGGGCCTTTTTTTTCTTTGGCACTGTAGAATTTGTTCTGGAAGCCTGTGGACAGAATCTTCTCCAGCTGAAGAAAAGAGTTTTGTGTGGATCAGTGTTGAAGCGCTGTTATCTTATTCACACACACACACACACACACACACACACACACACACACACACACACACACACACACACACACACACACACACACACACACACACACACACGCACACACACACACACACACACACACACACACACCTGTTTGAGTGTTTGACTTGTGTTGCTCCAGCCCATGGAAACATTGAAGAAATAAAACCCTGCGGAGACAAAACAAAAAGCAACAGCCTCACTGATGACCTCACATTACCATATTTGGGCATGTTTGCCATGGCGACAGCGGAAGCCGCGCCATGCTACGGTGCACTACTGAGGAAAGGGAGAGAGGAGGAAGCCGTGTGGGAGATCTCACCTGGAGGATTGGCAGAGTCACCTGTGAACACACACAACCACAGTAGAGTTCACTTCATTGTGGATGTATCATAAACAGTGGTGGACAGGACAGTAACCAAGTACATTTACTTGAGTACTGTACTTAAGTGCATTTTTTTTAGTATCTGATTATGTGGCTTTTGGATACTTATAATTTAAAAAACAGCAGATCTACAAGCTCACGACGCGCTGCATCGCGTTGCCGAGCTTGCAGATGGGCAATTTTGGCAAATTTTCGGACCATGTTACTAGCCCCTATTAACGTACTACAACAAAAATGCTAAAACTAAACCTAAAATGTATAAATTTTAAAAAAAACTAAGCCTTTTCAAAAAACTATAAACTAAACTAGCAGACCCACTTTAAAAACAAATTAAAACTAAACTGAAATTTAAAACGAATTAAAAACGAATGAAAAATGCTAAACTGTAATAACTTTCGTAGACTACATACCATAGCCATTCAGGGGGTCCCAAGCTAAACGGGTCCATTTGGTTCCATTTCTACACTCTCAGAGTTACTGTATGGGGGTCTGTGGCCTAATGCAGGGGTTCCCAAAGTCGGGGTCGCGACCCCACTTGGGGTTGCGGGAGACTGACGGTGGGGTCGTGAAATTATTTTGGGTCACAAAAAAATAATATTTAAAAAAACTTTTTTTTTCTTTTACCAGTTTAATACATTTCAAATGCGAACCGAACGTGCACGTTTATATGCATAAATTACCTCCAGGTTTAGGTGGGGTCGCGAGTCAATGGCCGCCTTATTTTGGGGTCGCGGGCTGAAAAGTTTGGGAACCCATGGCCTAATGCATAGTAAACTGGGGGTCCTTGAAATGAAAGTGTTTGAGAACAAGTGGTTTAGTTCAAAGGTGTGTGTGCAGTGTAGTACATACCACATCCATTAGCAACCTTGGTGCTCTGGTACCTGCAGGAGCAGCGGTGTGAGCCTGGGCTGTCGATACACTCATACTTGGCGTTGGGACACGCTTTGGGATCCTGGCACTCATCTACATCTACAATACACAGAGAAATACACATGTATTATTTACATCATTAGTACACTGTGAAATACTCAGTGTCCATTTTGCTCTGAGAGTGTACAAATGGAACCAAATGGACCCGTAAGTGACGGGTCCTTTTGGTGTGTGTGTGTGTGTGTGTGTGTGTGTGTGTGTGTGTGTGTGTGTGTGTGTGTGTGTGTGTGTGTGTGTGTGTGTGTGTGTGTGTGTGTGTGTGTGTCAGTGTGTGTGAGTGAGTGAGTGTGAGTGTGAGTGTGAGTGAGTGAGTGAGTGAGTGAGTGAGTGAGTGAGTGAGTGAGTGAGTGAGAGAGAGAGAGAGAGAGTATTTCTATGTAAACAGGTCAGACATTACATGAGGAACAAAACAAAAAAACCCAAAAAGTTTTTTTAGGACATCTCCATTACCCCTCCATGTGTGTGCCCACCCCTTCCTTTTTTATGCGAGAGAACTATACTGGATCCCAATCTACACTGTAAACTGCTGTGTTCATTTAACTCCGTATGGGTCCATTTAGTTGGATTTGTACACTCTCGAGAGTTACAGACCCATAATAAGGGTCCATCTGGACCGCTGGTGGTCCCCGGACCTGACATGGAGAACCAGCGGTTTAGTTCAGTGGCTCTCAAAGTGGGGTCTCAGATCAGTTTGTCTCTGTCCACCGGAGGGCGCTGCTGAAAACACTAAATAACTCAAACCCACTGCCAGACCCCAAATGAGAGTTGATGAGCCATGCAGCTCAACTATGCACACCTCTAGTTTGCCTTGCTAGCTTATTACCAGTCGTCACAGTAGTAGTAATAGTAGTAGTACCAGTAATAATGGTATATTAAGCAAAACAAGTGGAACAATACAAATGACTGGACGCTGTACAGTTCACATCGATAGCAGCAGTGTGTCTGCATTGTTCAGTACCTGTGCAGTTGACTCCATTGCCAGTGTAGCCAGGCTTGCACGTGCAGGTGTAGTTGTAGGCTGTGCTGTTGCAGATGGCCATTTTGTGGCAGGGGAAGGTGAAGGGAGGCTGACAGAAGTCTATGACGGGAGGGAAGAGGAGAGGGGAACAAGGACAAGTACATTGCATTGAATAGCATTCCTGTAAATTAAACAGGATTAACAGTGTTTTCCCCAGACATAATGAAGTGTTACATAATGAAGAAAATAAGAGACCAACCACCCTAGAGCTTATGCTCGATGCTTTATTTTCAAGCTAACGCATCACATTTAGCTTGAAAATCAATCGACACCATCATGCGATGTATACAGTAACTCCAGATTAACCTCAGAGTTGGTATAGTGGACCATGGCATGGACCATGGGAATTATCATTATAAGCATGTGTTCTAGACCAATCGGAATTCTCAACAGGATATACTTTAACCCATTCAATCCGGGAACACATCTGTGTCACTTTAGATTTCTTTAGCTATTCAAAAATAGCAGATATACAAGCTCATAGCGCGGCACCGAGTGCCGCGCTATGAGCTTGTAGATCTGCTATTTTTGCAAATCTTTGAATATATATTCTACACATTTATTCTAAATCCTAACAGTTCTTTGAAAAAAACGTATGTTGCTATGTCAGTGGTGCTCCAACTTTTCCATGTCAAGGAAAATTAAATGTATTTGGCCGGGGACCCACATCTCAAAATATGTTGTTCCAGGGACCCCTCCAGAAGCACGTCAGAGTTAAAAATGTTCGCTTTAAAACATATTCAAAGATTTAAAAAAAAAATGTTGATCTACAAGCTCTATTTTTGAATAGCCAAAGAAATCTAATGAAATGAAATCTAGATGCGTTCCCGGTCTTAAACGGTTAATGCTGTGACCCAGGGGCTCCTAAATGTCCGCACATGTTGAATCCCAAGGCCCACTGACCGTTCTCAAAGCATTTGTATCCTTGTTTGTCATGGAAGACGGTGCGAGGGGGACACTCTCCGCAGGTGAACTGTTCTGGCTCCGGCTGGGACAGGCACTCCACCCCAGGGAAACAGGGCTTCCCTCGACACACGTCAGTGGCATTCTCACAGAATCTTCCCCGGAAACCTTTGGGACACAGGCACCCCACCACCTGGTACCATGGAGCAAAGAGATGGAGAGGAGAGAGTGGGGGAGAGAAGAGAGAGAGATATAAATACGGTATACAGTATATGGAAGAAAGAAAGAAAGAAAGAAAGACAGAAAGAAAGAAAGAAAGAAAGAAAGACAGAAAGAAAGAAAGAAAGAAAGAAAGAAAGAAAGAAAGAAAGAAAGAAAGTACTACTATCAAAAAAGGTCAAACCAAACATACTATGCCAGACACATTAACCACTTGAACCCCAGCATCCCTATTCTAGGAGGAACATTTGCCAAACAAAGCAGAGCTCACAACTCACAGCTCACGACGTTGGAACGCATTGTGAGCTTGTAGATTGGCAATTTTTGGCCTTAGACATTTGGTGTAGACGGGAAAAAAGCACAGTTGCAACTCAGGTCCGTTTCACTAAGACTAGACTAGAGGGTTTAAAGGAGTAGTTCACCCAAAAAAAGTACTTATTTTCTATCAATTACACACCCTATGAAGCCTTGAATTCATGTTTCTTATTTATTTTTTTTACATTCCTGAGCCAATAATTGGATAATAATAATAAAGATGCTAATGTATCCGGTAGGAGACACCAAGGAGACTCTTTGTGTCTCCTACCGGAGAGACCGCTGGTTATCAAATTATTGGCTTAGGAATGTGATAAAAACTAAACAATCTCCATGATTTCAATGCTTCATGGGGTGTGTAATTGATAGAAAATAAGAAATGTTTTGGGTGAACTACTCCTTTAAGGCAAGCGATCAAGTACTGTACATAAAAGATGAGACCATCCTCCCTGCTCTGTTGTTGTACCTGAAACTTCCCCTGCATGTGGTTCTCTGTGACGCTGTCGTACTGACAGGTTCCTCCGTTGTGACAGTTGCAGACCTTCAGGATCGGGGTGAACAGGGAACTGAAGAGTTTGTCGGTGACCTTGATGGTGAGGTGGACAGGCAGGATGCTGAGTGGTGTCCATGTCAAGTAGCCATCACCTGTAGCATACACATGCAGCCATTGTACACAACAAAGACTTCAGCGTTAATTTAACTCTAACACTCATATTGATGGCATTGCATGCTTCATGTGCAATTTTTGCTTCACCTTAGAGTAAAGTGATAGAGAGGAAGGTCGTCCCCTCTCCTTATATCTTTTCTTTGAAATGTTAATTTGATTCTGGTGTATAACACAAAGAATTGCCTCTGTACACATATAAACACACATACTCACACGCACACGCGCACACACACACGCACACGAACACACACACACACACACACACACACACACACACACACACACACACACACACACACACACACACACACACGTGTACATCCATATGTACATGTACATTTGAGTGTGTATCAGTATTAGCACTTTTGCAAAAATGTAAAGTGCGTTATAAATAGAATTTATTATTATTATCATTATTGTTATTAGTGATGTGTGTTTCTCACCATTGCCTATGGAGGTCTGTGGTGGTCTGGGGAAGAGCAGTGAGAAGGTGACCGAGTCTTTGTTGGTGTCCTTAGCGATGATCTGCAGATTCACGGTGGAGTTGACCTTACCTCGGATCTCTACGGGCTCTGTCACTATGGGAGGCATGTTGCCTGTACAGAACAGAAACACGTGCTTTAAAATCAAAACAACAGCAGGGGGCATGTCACTTTCATTTAGGCTGGGCAAGCAAGAGTTCATTTAATATTTTTCTATCAAATACTGGCAAATACATAATTAACTGAATGTATTTACAGTAATACAATACTGCTGCCTCAAGGCTATGTTGGCAGTGAGTCAATCTAATTTATTATTCTCTCTTACACAATTATTCTGACACCACAGGGACATTGTCTTGAACGTTTTATTATTGTCTTGAACGTTTTATTATTAGTTTGTGGCTTGAAACCCAATGCCAGTTATTTGATCGTTGTACTTGTCTTGGATTGATCCTCCATCATAGAAATACATTGCACCTGTATATCAGAGGAAATCTCAGAAATGTCCCTGAAATCAGATGAAGGGGCAAACCGTACCCCCAATATTTCTGCTGAAATTCATTTTAACACAATAAAACCGAGAAAGCATCTGTGTCATTATAGATTTTAGTGTTGCGTTGGCTATTCAAAAATAGCAGATATACAAGCTCACAAGCTTGTACATCAAGCTATTTTTTCAAAATCTCGTGTTTGAAACATTTTGAATATTGAGATTCTTTTCTAAACTCTATTACTGGTTTAGATGGCCTTTGTAGAACCGGCCTCAGGTCGTAATGGGTTAACCCATTTAGACCGGGGAAGCATCTTGTGTCATTTTAGATTTCTTTGGCTATTAAAGAAATAGCAGATATACAAGCTCATAGCGCAGCACAGAATGCAGCTCTATGAGCTTGTTTATCTGCTGTTTTTTGAAAAATCTTGATAAATGTGTGTGAATCTTGTTTAAAGCGAACATTTTTAACTACGATCTGTGCTTCTGGGGGTCCCTGGAACAACATATTTTGAGATGCGGCCAAATACATTTTGGGGGTCCTTGACGTGGAAAAGTTGGAGCACCACTGATATAGCAACGTACTCTTGAGATTTAGAAATAATTTTTACATATGTAATCTGCCGCGGACCCCATCTCAAAATATTTTGTTCCAGGGACCCCCAAAAGCAAAGATTTTAGTTAAAAAAATGTCCCTTTAAAAATATATATATATTCAAAGATTTGCACACATTTTCACGATTTTAGCCAAATAAATCTAAAATGACACAGATGCGTTCCGGGATTGAATGGGGTTAAATGAACACTGAGGATTTCACTGTGCAGCAGTGTTTCTTACCGTAGATGAGAGCCAGGTTGTGGTACTGCTCGTGGTCCTCCCAACTCTGCAGGCCCAGCTCAGTGCTTCCCGAGGCCAGGGTGTCGTGGACACACTGCCGATCCTCCCGGCAGCTCCTCCTGAGGTGGGCCAGCTCCGCGGGGCTCACCCCGGCCAGCAGCTCTGCCGTGGAGGTGGGCTGAAATGGGACCGAGGATGGGAGAGAGAACAGCAGGCTCTCCGGGACCGGGACCGCCCCTATAGCGGAAACACAGTGGTGTAAAGTAACTAAGTACATGCATACTCAAGTACTGTACTTAAGTACAATTTTGAGGTATCTTTACTTTACTGGACAATTATTTGTAAACTTTAGTTACTTTGTAGATTTTGATTATTACAAAGCATACATTAACCACTTCAGCCCTATTTAAACTTTGGCTATTTGAAAATAGCAGATCTGCAAGCGTTGTGGGCTTGTAGATCTGCTATTTTCAAAAGATTTTATACATATGATGAACTTGTGAAATGGGACATTCTGCGCAATGAGAACTTTTGCTTTTGGTATATTTTAGCGATCTCACAAATGAGATAGCATATAGAGTAATTACAAGAAAAATTCACTCAGAAATGTGACATATAAAGTTAGAATTGTATAGGGGTGGGGGGATGAGGTCTTTTAAATTTTTACGCAATGGCAGAAATGGGCTTCCATAGCTATGAGTATGACACAGAAAGAGATGAAGATGGGTTACATCATAGACAAGTACGGATGAGTATAGATTCTGAAACTGAATCACACTGATTCATCACTGAATAATTCAGCAGTGCGTGCGTGCGACGTGCGTGCGTGTGTGTGAAATGCGAGGGACAAAGTCAACTAAAGTAATGGGGCTATACAGTACATTAGGGATGGGGCGGTTAGACGGTAACCAAAATGTGACCTGTTTAGGAGAAATTAACCCAAATTAAGTAATTCATAACAGAATATTAATGGAATAAATCACTTAAATAGAATCTACAATGGTTCCTTGTACAATATTTTACAATACCTAATTAAGAGCAGCAAATTAAGAGCAGAAAACAGCAGTATAGACTCAATCTATGTTACAATACATGTTTTAGGCCCTATTTGAACTGGCCCACAAGTAGGACTGCAATTTGTGATATGTGATATGACGTCATAGACGTTTATCCGCCCACATTCCAAATGTTTCACGTTTACAAAAAGAAACGGTACAAATGCCCATCCCTACAGTAGTACATGGAGATGTGGTGCAAACTCACAGGACATGCCGAAGCGATACAGATGCTCCTCAGAGGGGGGGTTGAGGCCCGCCGAGGGGACGAGCCTGCTGTCAGACATGACAAAGTCGTCCGTGCGGTTGGAGCTCCAAGAGCCCAGCAGCCCCACGGTGCGGTTGTAGAAGGCCTGGGGCACCTCCACCATGGCGGCCAACTGGGCACTGCCCTCCACCCTCCACACCACCACCTGCAGGCCCCCAGCGTACACTGCAGCGCAGCGCCTCTGCGATGTACAGCGCACGGCGAAGCCCTCCTCACCCATGTGCACTACACCTGGACGGACAGCAGTGGGCAGTGTTAGAGCAGTGATATGCGTGCGTGCGTGCTTGTGTGTGTGTTCAGTTCCTGATAAGAGTTAGAACCATGAGCCACATACTGTAGTGGAGGATGAACCCAACCACAAATGTTTCGATGCCAAGTGCATCTTCATCAGAGACTCTGCTGAAGATTCACTCGTCATCGGGCGTTAGTCAACATTCTGAGATGCTCCCGTGCTTATTCCTCTTGTATATATATATATATATATTTATATCCTCAATATAAAATGTGACTTAATGCCACCACCAATACACTTTGTGTAGTAGTGGTGGCTTCTATTTGCAGTTGCTTGCCTTATAGGTAAAATACTAACTGGAGAAAATAGTTGGGCACACTGCTTTGAACTAATAATTAAAAAGCCTTTAATGAAACGGCTTAGCGCCTATGCGTTTCAACACACAGTGTAATTCAGGGCCTTGAAGAAGGCTGTGAGTTCTATTTATTAATTAGGTGGAATACTGACTAGAGGGGTGCCCCCTGGTGGTTCAGCCAGTTAGTGCACGTTTGAATATCATATCATGTCTTGTACAGTACATGTCTCTCCTCTCTCTTCCTGTCACAATAATAATGTTTAATTTACATAGAGATCATACACAGTAAAAAGTGTTAGTTTATCCATTTGTAACTCTGAGAGCGTACAAATGTAACCAAATGGTTATATTTGAGTTACAGAGTTAAATGAACACAGTGTAGAGTGTCATTACGTTGCTGTCGGGCAGAAACCTTGTACAGTATATCCATATTTCAACTTTTTTCATAAATTAATGCCCTACTTCAACTTAAGTGTCTCACACAAAAGTAGCAAAAATAGCCATCTACAAGCTCACAACGTGTCACATCACACCACGTCTTGTGAGCTTGTAGATCAGCTATTTTCACTGTTCTAAAATGTAATAATTTTAGAAAAGGAACGGTTTGGACATACAAGGTTTCCACCCGACAGCAACGATGCTGTGTCATCATAGCTCATTACCAACAGAGACGGGAACATCAACGTCGTCAACCAGGACCTGAAGTCCTTGTCCTGCTTCAGCAGCACACCTCCACTCCACCTGAAAAACACAAACACAAAATATACTGCTATCTATCGGTCCAAGGTCAAATACAGTTTATAAAGAACTGCTAGACTGTTTCAACCCAGGACCACATGCGCTGTTTACTGCACAAGACACTTTTGAGGGCCATACTGTCTTGTGCTACTGTAATAAAGTTTATTTCTCTTTTTTCCCCCCCATGTGAAGCGACTTGGAGTACTTAGAAAAGTACCATACGTATATCTGAGGTATTATGATGATGATGATGATGATGATGATGATGATGTTGTTGTATTAGTATATCCCACATAACTGGTGTCAAGGAGGTTAAAACAATGCAATGCGATGCAAGAGTGCGGTCTAGCTAACACCAACTCGGGACTGTTGAATCGCTGACTTCCACACCCTCCTGTCTACCTAGCTCCGCTGTCGCGCTGCAGTGCATCTACGTAGGTGGTGCGCCTCTTTCCTTTCCTGGCTGTACCCTGGGTTGGCTTCCACAGTGTCAATTTGCTTGCCACGAGTTCTGGCTGCCTGATGCAGTGCCCTGCCAGGCCTGCCTCATCTTTCTCTCTCTGACTGTGACCTGTGGTACTGTAGGTCCCCATAGTCATAGAGGTCCACATTTCTGATGTGGTCCAGCATTTCGTCTGTTGACTCCATCCTGGGCGCTTTCCTGTGCTCTGAGGGTCCATGTCTCGGCCCTATACAGTGGTACTAGCTCCACAAACAGTAGCTACAAACAGCCGCCTCTTGAGGTCTTCTCCCATGTCATATTTCTACACTCTCCTCATCCCATGCAGGTTTAAAACAAGTGGCCAGATCTAACTTTAATCACAAAAGCTGAAAGACAACTAAGATTGTCCTTCAGAAAGTATGCTCTTATTTTCTATACTGTTACCTTCTATATATTGAAATGGACTCTTGGAAAACACACACCACACACGTCACACACCCATACTGTACTCGCAAACTGACCTTGCCAATTCCCTGGTGGAAGGCAGCCATGCGCACAACCACAGGAACCTGGGCGTCCTGTGCGGTGGTCTGCAGCCTGTCTGTCTCTCCTTGCAGGGTGAAGATATTGGATCCAGTGTTGGAGGACAGCCGCACAATCACAAACTCTCCCAGGGCCTTGAACGAGTACTCTGTCCCATCAAACGTGATGAAATGAAGGCTTCCAAACACCATTGCTGCCATGGATGACGTACACAGCAAGAAGATGATGTATTAGAAGATGTATTATATAATACATAGGCCCATAATACATTATTATTATACATTACTATATATAATTATAGATAGATATATCATTGTCTCTAGCTTAAAGGGATATTTAAATTTTCAATTCAATTTTCAAAACATGTTTGTGGTCATTTCATCGTCTACTCTGGCTTTTGTGAGCACCCCCGTACAGTTGCTTGATTCAGTGTTTACATATTTCATTTTACGTGAGGCGCCGTGTTTTTTCAATTACTTTTTTCATTTATTTTATTATTTTATTTTATCATTTTCATTTTCATTTTCCCCCAAAAGTATAAAAGACACATGAAAAAGGTATTGAAAAAACACTGCCCCCTCACACATTAGAAGGACAATATCAGTCACCAGAACCAAGGACATGTGTTTTCAATTAATCTAAAATGGAGTTTGAAGT
Organism: Gymnoscopelus braueri; assembly: GCF_963280865.1. Taxonomy (NCBI): domain Eukaryota; kingdom Metazoa; phylum Chordata; class Actinopteri; order Myctophiformes; family Myctophidae; genus Gymnoscopelus; species Gymnoscopelus braueri. The sequence goes on along the minus strand of NC_137616.1, from coordinate 41,658,693 downwards.
TACAATGGGTTTGTATAGTGCAAAACCATGGTCAACCCTGACCGACGGAGGCCTATGAGCAGTGGCGACATTTTGTGGTTTGACAGCAGAGTCACTGCCCATCTTTCGCCGCAGGCTAAAAACCCACCTCTTCAGGAAACACTACCCTTCCTCTTCGCCTTGCCTACTTGTTTAACTAGTTGTACGAACTCTTGTTTTACTGTTTTATTGGATCTTGTTTATTCGATACACTTATTTGTTTTAGCTCTTGCTCAGGTAGCTGATATACTGCACTTTTACTTTAGCGCTAGGTATACTCTTGGTTGCTTGTTTTAGAAGAGAATGCACTTAAATGCTTCTGGCGATTAGTAGTTTTGTTCCCTACCTATGTTGAATGCACTTATTGTAAGTCGCTTTGGATAAAAGCGTCTGCTAAATGACTGTAATGTAATGTAATGTAATGTAATGTAATGTGGTGCCACAGATAGAAACCCCATTTAATTTCCCCATAGAGATTTCCTAAAATATTTATATAAATTATTTTAAGCATGGAACCAAGCCATCCAGGCTCCTGGTGAATCATGGCCATAAAACATTAGATTTATTTATTTTTTAAAGTGAAAACTGCAAAAGAAATGTATTTATTAAATATTATATATAATATGGCCAATTAAATAATCAAATATTATTTGACACAGAATCAAATGTTTTATGGTTATGATTTACCAGGAGCATGAATGGCTTGGCTCCAGGCTTAAAATAATAATAATAATTATTATTATTATATAAATATTTTCAGAAATCTCTATGGGAAAAACTGAATGGGTTTTCTATCTATGGCACCACAAAATGGCCGCCACTGCTATGCCCTGATAAAATTAATATCAAATATCTAAATACTGAAGCAACAAAAAATCTGGGGTCCTCAAAAAAGCCAGAGTTAGACGATAAAATTACCACAAACTGGTTTGGAAGTGAAATATCCCTTTAAATTACTTTAACGTTCATTACTGAAAACAAAGACTTTCTTGATCTATACCGGAAAAAATAATGTGTTCCCTAATCCTCCACAAAGGAGCTATCTCAGATTGTATTCTTAAAGGATTTTACAGTGCCGGCATACATGCAATACATACTGTACATATTATACTGTATTATATTTACACTGCATTAATAATTAAACATTTGTTCAGTGTAATGTTTTGTGTAAATGAGTCCCTCACCGAGACCCTGAGTTGCCTTCTTGGCTGGAACACAGTGGTCTGGGCTGACCCAGCCATAACCTTGGCAACGGTCCAGGGGTCTCTTGTCTAGGTACAAGTGACATAATGATGACTGAATACAACACCACTGGAATGGCAGCAGGTCCTCGTCTAGAGAGAGAGAGAGAGAGAGAGAGAGAGAGAGAGAGAGAGAGAGAGAGAGAGAGAGAGAGAGAGAGAGCAAAGAATTCTTTCAAACTCTGCGAGTGAGGCAACATGGAGGAATTAAAAAGCTGAGACATATCTTGTGAATCTAAACCACACAGTAAAAATTTAGTATGAGTAAAAATTGTTAATTTAAAGCAGCACTATGTAACTTTTTTTTTTTAAGAATAAAATGTGATTTTGTCCAATCTGTATGGTAGAGTATGTTAATGCAATATAACTTATACATTTAGGGTGGTTGTATGTCTTCTCCCTGCTCTTCTATTGAGACATTTAGGTGGTGTCAAAGGTCATGTCATGAAATGTCAGCACTTGCGCAGGAAACCGGGCTCAAATCCGAGGGTAGAAGAGGAAAGTTACATAGTGCAGCATTAACTCTTTTCAGAGATAATTATAATTTGCAGAATCAGAATCAGAATGTAATAATCAGAAGTTGATTATCCCGTAACTGATTCGATTGACAATTCTCAATGAGTTACCAATATGCTTCTGGGCTGTGTGGCCGGAGAAGTAGCGTTCGCTATAGCCGGCCTGCAGCGGCCCCCGGGGGTTGTACACACACTGCTTCCCGGAGCCATGCCGGTTGGCCAGGATGGACTGGAAGACGTGGCCCCCTTTGGCCCCCCAGCGCTGGTTCCTAAGCCGCCTCACCCTCTGCTCGGCAGGAGTTGTCTCTGGCCCGAACGACAGGTCCTCCAGTGCCTGGGCACGCGTGCAGGGACACGAGGGCACATCGGCTGCCCATTCCTCAGGGTCAGGCTCCTTCACCGCCCACGTCTGGCACTTCACACGAGGGTCTAAGTCGTCACCCTCGCCCGGGCCCGTCAGGTCGTACACCAGCTGGCCGGGCAGCCCCATGGTTCCGTTGGCCTGCTGGGGCCTGTATCGGCCCGCGGGGCCAAACAGATTGTCCAGGGGCACTGTGGTTTCGTTGTGGAAGTGTCTCGCTCCATCAGTGTAACCGATGAGTGCGTTGTGATGCACCCTCTGGCCAGGACCCCAGTTCATCTCCCCGTAGCGCAACAGAGCGAAGGCCCGCGCTCCATCCGTAGTCAGGATACACTGGAAGGTATTCGTCTGAAAATTGCAATCAGGATTATTTTCATTTACAAACACACATCGGTACAGAGACATATGATACTTTTTTTAAGGAAAATACTGACACATGATACTGTCAATTTGTATACAGTATTTCCATAATATACAGTATCTACTGCATATAGGCCTACATGTAGATACTAGATTATACATGTTCTGTATGAAGCAGCCCCTAGGTGGCACCAAAGGGGAAAATATAAATCATGAAATTCCTGAAGGCATTTTCAGTTAATTTCAGCATTCTTCTGGCTAACACTTGAAGGCCTCACGTTACACTCAACAATGAAATCTAAACTAGGCCAAGAACACACAGTGGCACACCCGGCCCCTGTCCACCTCTCTGTAACCCATTTGCAACTATGTGCACTGCATAACACTGACCCTTATGGGTCCATCCTTATGCTCTCAAAGTTAAACTGACACTCAGGATGTTATAATGGTGGAAGCTTCAAGGACAGGTAGAGCTCAAGACAGATCTGAATGGTTTCTTAACATTATTGGAGTTGTTGGATGATATAAAATCCTCAGTGTTCAATTATCCATTTCATTGTAACTCAGATAGTGTACAAATGGAAAGGACTTTACTGTAGTAGTATGTGTGTACAGTTGGTTATGTTTTGTCCTACTTTAAAGGCATAGTAACTTTGCCCTGTGTTATCAAAACAATCGTCCAATCATCCAGGCTCCTGGTGAATCATGACCATAAAACATTTGATTCCCGTGTCAAAACATATTTGAATATTTAATTATATTATACTAAATCTAATAAATACCTTTTTTTTGGGCAGTTTTCAAATATATTTTGACACAGAATCAAATGTTTTATGGTCATGATTCACCAGGAGCCTGGGTGGCTTGGTTTATATTAAATATACATATTTTCGGAAATCTCTATGGGAAAAGATAATGGGCTTTCTATCTGTGGAACCACAAAATTTCCGCCACTGCTATGCCATATTACTGCAGGTAAAGAGGGAATAATTGGTTAAAATATATATATATATATTTTTATTGTTTTGTTATGTAAAAACAGGGCATAGTTACATATGCCTTCAATACACACACAAAAGATAAATGATGGACAGGATGATTGATTAGGAATCAGGAAGCATAATTTCTGTACAGTGGACATTAATGTACCACTGTACAGAAATGATGCTTTGACAATTTGGTCTTTTTTTTTTGTCAGGGAGGAAACACTGATAATGTTACAGTCTCTCATTCCCAGAGTAGTCCCTTGAGATTATGGTGACAAATGCTCTCACCTTACGGAAAAACACAAGTGCCATACATACATAGACAGGTGACAGGTCCAATAACAGCGTGGCTTACCTGTGCAATCTATGGATATCAAGTTATAGGTGTGTAGTCTGTGATCAAAACAGCTAAATGCAGCTGAGTAGCTGCATTTAGCCTATGCTATATAGGCTATATCTAGCCTATCCTATACTATATATATAGTATATCCTATATATATATATATACTATATATATAGTATATCCTATACTAGGCTATAGCCTAGCCTATATCTTGAACAATGCCTACATATCACCAATCATGTGCTAACATGCTAATGCTTTAGCCTACATCATCATGTTAATTGAAAACTTTTCTTCAGCTTACTGTAGTGTAGTGCAGTGGTTCTCAACCTTTTCAGGCTGTGACCCCCCAAAATAATCATATTTGAACTGGGGACCCCCCACTGACAAGCATGAATGTAGGAATTGGGCCATTCAATTTAGTTTGACTCGTTCCACAGATAAATATTGTGAAAATAGCAGATCTTCAAGCTCACAACGCCTCATGCTGCGAGGCGTTGTGAGCTTGTAGTTCGGCTATTTTAGCAAATGTAGCCACTTTCTTAAATTATTTGACAATTTGGCCAATGTTTGACCAGTTTTTTGTATAGTTTGTTTATTACTTTTGATGCAGTAATGGTCTTTTTTATTAGATTTCTTTTTGGGTATTAAAAATGCCTTAAAAGTCCTTAAATTGTCACTTCACTGTGATTTATATTCAGTAGGCTACACATCACCAATGATGGACTAAGATGTTATGAGCTTTGTGCACTGATGCTGTGATACTGATAGGTGTAACAGCAGTGACAGCCGAACTGTGTAATTTGATGTGATTTGTCTACTTTGTAGCTGTGATTGGTGTAGCAGCATACACCAATACACCATAATGTAAAACAAACTAAAAAAAAAACTAAAAGCACATCAAAGTAAAAATTCAAGTAAAAATGTTTTCTCAGCACTTGTCAGTGATAAAGGGAGTGGGCACTCTGCTTCAGAATACCAATACTATAAAGCTATGGTGCTTCGCAGCAATAGCAGTGAGCAGGCTCAGTATAGCCACTTAGAAAAGACAAATACCTTTTGGGATTTATCAAAACCAGCTAAAACAAGTTTGATAACATTCACTTTCATACTAAGTAGTGTAGAAAATCTTTCTATTTAATTGCGTTGAAAGTGTTTGCTCTGTAAAGGATTATTATTGCTAAGAATTCATTATGAAAACTTTGCCAGAATTACATTGATTTATTATGGAAAATGTGCACAGTGGCATTTACATTCAGACAAAAGAATGTTAGAGTTACACATTTTGAGATATTTTAAAACCTTGGTTAAATTTACTTGCCCATCTTCAAAGGTAGTGTACAGAAAATCTTGTGAAACTTGGAAAAACTATGAAATAGCTGAAGGTTTTAATTTGTTTTAGATCAGAGAGATGTAGTTCATAACTTCCGCTAGGTTGCCGCATATGAACGTTCTTCCTTGCCTACATTGTGGTTAAAGTTGCTAAATTGTAGTACATACACAACCATTTCTTTTATGGATTTAAAAAATGTAGACAGTTATTGCCACCACAAGTAAAATTGACTCCATACTTGAGTATTCATCATTTTAGATCAGACATGACTGTGTTCATGGGAACTTGGGAAGGCAGATTTAGAAGGAAGGGGAAAAAAATAAAAGTAGCTTGATGACAGACTATGACTGTGAAAAGTGAAGAAGAACTCTTATTGCATCTCAGCCTATCATCAAAGAAAATTTAATTAACTTAGAGATGAAGAAAAAGAGTGAAGGAAAAAGAATGCACAGGGCAGAATATAAATGTACTCTGTGGTACCTCTGACTTGTTGACCTTCTGGAAGGAGACAGGCATGACATGGTCCCAGGTGATCTTCAGAATCCAGGTTGGGGTGAAGGCAGGCCTGTTCCTGGACTGCTCAAACTCTGTGACGTCCTTCGCTGTGCGGTTGAAGACAATTTGAGAGTAGATATCTGACATGTTCAGCTGATGATATTCCTGAAAATTGAGGAGGGGAGAATGATAAACGCTTATTTTATTTATTCATTTCTTTTAAATAGTTATTATATGTAGTAAGCTGCAACTAATAATACTATAACAAGTAAGACGCGCCAACGCGGGAAGCGAACGCAGCTCGAAAATAACATGCAAGAAGAAATCTAAAACTGTCCTCAAACTAAGGCGTTTTCAACTTGCCATCCGGCCTGAAATATGCACAACTGACATGGAATTCTTAGATATCCCAATAGATGAACTCGTGTAGATGCTTTTAGATGTGTTATTTTTGACTGTAGCTGCTATATTTCTCTCAGGAGTGTAATTAGTCACCCAGGGGCACGCGGATTTCAGCCACACTGTAGTGCACTCTGAGATCTGTCAGCAGCCAATGAGAGCGTGAGTCACATGGGGGCGCGGCTGCACACAGGCAGTGCACACAATACTGCACACAGACGGACACACACACAACCCGAGCACGGTTTCATAGTAAGCTCCACACCGCTGCGTTCGCAATAAGATATTATAAGCAATGATACGTTAAAAGAAACAAGCCTAGGCAAGCCTACTGTAGGTCAGGCAGACCCTGGATCGGTTTCCCCGTAAGCTATTTACATAGACTCACTGGGTCAGTGAAAGCAATGCCATCGATTAAACACGTTACTCTATGTATGTCGAATGTTACATTAGATGGGACATTACGTGCACACAATACCTGAGCAGGCTTTTCTGAGGGGCATCTACACTACAGCCTATAGGCATTTATGAAAACTGGACCAAAACAACATTAGATGCAATGCAGTATCAGTTTAACTATCGAGCTCTTGGAATTCATATGATACTGTAGATGTAGGAAAATACAACCTGCCTTCAGTCTATCTATTTACAGTGTGTCTAAAGTGTATTTCGCGCCAATGAAGTGGAAACAGATTCAGATGAGGACACAGAATTTGGCACGACATCTGGGAAACTGAAACCGATGACTTATTCCCTCTTTTGTGATCTAATCACTGTCCTATTCTGGGGGCAGGACTGATAAACTGGAAACTGGGTCATTCTTGCAAAAATGAATTCAATGTTACATTGCATTTATCTTGCCAACTACAGTGTGAACTAACAATGGACTTTCCATGTTCAACTTAACTGAATTTATACTCATTCGAAAACGCGGACCAAAAGAGCAAGCAACTTAGCTCTAGTTAAATACAGAGGCAACAATGTAGGAAAAGGGACTAATCTAAAATTAAATTTTTACTGATATTCGATCCCGGGCTCCCCCAGAGTTAGTGTCAAAGTGTCCTTGAGCAAGACGCTGAACCCCTAATTGCTCCCGATGAGCAGGTTGGAGCCTTGCATGGTTTCCTCCGCCATCGGTGTGTGAATGGGTGAATGTAATGCACAATATATGTAAAGCTCTTTGGATAAAAGCGCTATATAAATGCACCATATACCATTTATTATTGGTCAAACAAATTGCAAAATAGAACCAAGTGTCCACGTTCCCTGAATAGTATTTGCTACTTTGCTACTGTCGTTCAGTTTGATGGCCCATTTCTTGATTTTGATTTTTGATTTTGAACTTGCCATACAGTATGTCTGCACTTCTCACGCCGGCCCCAGGGTCGGGCAAAAATAAGACGAGGCAGGTGTGTGTAGGAACAAATTTGTTCATAACTGACTGCATCAGCCAGTAAAATGGTAATTACAATGTTTTCCTTTGTCATTTTCTGATACAAGTCTCCTTTGACATCCTAACCTATGAGCTCTAACCTGATAGAGCAGTCGTCCCTCGCCCCGGGTGAGGTCAGCATCATCCCAGAACACTGCCAGCAGGGACAGGCTCTCGTTGCCTTGGAAGCCCTCAGGGAAAGGCTCAGGAAGCAGGAGCTGCTCATTCTCTGCCACGGACTGGAACTGGACGAGGCCATTGTCAGAGAACTGAGAGAGAGAAAGAGATAGAGGGAGGAAGTAGAGGGATATTCACTATTTGGCTATTTGGATCTAGGCCTGTCACAATTTTTACATAATGGTCTATTCACAATTATTTGAGATAATCGCAATTATTTTACATAATCTCCCCCAAAAAAAAACAGAAATAGCTATTTCCGCAATTTTTTTAAAGTATACAATTATTAGATATGTCAGTAATTTATTTGTATATTTAAGTTATTTGTCATAGAAGTTTTGATTACAAAGCCCAAAAGTCAAACATAATTTTTATTTTGATTCATTTGTTCCAATGTTCAATGCCAATTGAATCGTTAATCGCAATTATTTGTATGATAATTAATCGTCAACTTCAATTTTGTAAATAGTCACAGCCATATTTGGATCTTCATAATCTTATAACATGTGCACCAATATGAGAATACCTGTAACATAATGTGTTGTGGGATGCATTTGAACTCCATTGTTAACCGCCTTGTGGCTGATGCTTTTGAAACCTACAGTACAGTACATATGTGTAGCCTTTTTACTATGGATAATCTTCTCTTGTTTTATGGTTACATCCGTGATTGTGATTTTTAGCCAGCTCTTTGTAATTTGATAATCGTTTGTTGTCATGTAACTACAATGGGACTTTGGTCAAATAATGGTGAGCTAAATAAAAATGTAACATAATCAGTAAACCAGGCATATTATATGACATGTGTATTATATCAGCTAATATCTGATGACTAGTTCTAGTGGAAGCAAAATCAGACCTCTCACAGGGAGGAGGGGTGTTGTTTTTCATCTGGTTTCTCAGTTTACAACTTTAAAGGAACACAACTGCACAAAATGACACGAAACTAGCCGCATGGTCCCTCGATTTCCAGGTAAGCTTATTAAAGCTTATTTTCTTTGATTAAAATTGTGTTGACATTTTTCAATTATTTTACAGAACACCTGAACACCAAGATCGAATATAATATACACAACTGTATTTACATTACCATTTTAATGTTTTCCAATCTATAAATAATATTTTGTATTTGTCATTTTTAGCCCCTACAGTATAATGAGAGCAAGAGGTTCAATTAAATCTAATATTGGTTGATTTAAACCACTTTGGTCCAGATGGGTGTACTGTAGCTAACAGGGCTTTCAGACTCCTAGTTTTTATTTTATATTGTCGGCAATGAATGTGCCACAAAGAATACTCACAAAGACCCTGTCATATAGTTTGCCCATGAAGAGGAAGCCCATCGGAGGAGTTATGTAGGGCGAGTTTCCATCCGCTGTGGACACCTCCACTCCTCTATCTCCCACATCATCTCCATAGGGATACAGGTCGCTCTCTGGAGATATAGAAACCATTCTGTATGTCAGCCGGTACTACATACTGAATAAGCTATGGACAGTTAAATGTTATATAGTTGTCAAGTGAGCTTAAACAGATTTGTGTCAGACTTGGGTGAAAAAGCATTCGCAAACACTTTAAAGTAGTGGTTTGTTTGTCTTCTACTTAAGCTGAATTTATACTGCGTCATATGATGGTGTTGCTGTGTCGCTGGCTGGCCAGAGCTAATCTATAAGTTCACGACGCATCGCATCACAATGCATTGTGAGCTTTTAGATCGTCTCTTGATGGCAGCGTCGTACGACAGAGTTCAAATCAGCCGTTAGGGTGCGGGATGAGTGGGGCTTCCCAAATCATACATATTTTACAGCTCTCCTTTCTTTATTTACTGATGAAGAGTTTGCATTGATCTTTGCATGTAACAAGCTTTGGTCCTAGTTAAGTTCACCAAGACTGTGTAAAGACACAAAAAAAAAAGATTGATCATGATTATTAGTGTTGGTCATTTGGGGATCAACATTATGATTTTTTTATGCTGATGTATCTCAGTATGCCAACACTTTTCAACGATCAATTATATAATGTTGACACATTGAATGGAAAAGTAAAAATCATGATGTACGCGTCATGAAACAGAAAACAGCAAAGTGTAACAAAAGCCAAGAGCGAGGCAAGACTTATAGAGGTATAGCCCACCCTTTTGAACCGTATTTCTACACGTTGTGTCATTCACAGCACAGGAACAACTGAAAGACCCTGGCAGATTGGTGCACAAAGTACGCCCGGGGCATGCCACGGGTGACGTGCACTCGTCACGGTCCTCACACCCTCCCTCGTCCTCCGCAGCCTCCCAGCCCTGACCGCACAGACACTGGAACCCCCCTACATCATTAGAGCATGTGGCTGCAGGGTGGCATCCCCCGTAATTCTGCTGACACTCATCCAGGTCTACACAGAGCGTCCCGATGGCCATGTAGCCTGGCCTGCACACACATAGAAAAGACCCTGGGGTGTTGTGGCAGCGAGCTTGAGAGTGGCACGGCTGGGAGAAAACGGAGCACTCATCCACGTCTTCGCACCACGTGCCGTTGCCGGTGTGGCCGAGTGGACAGTGGCAGGAAAACGACCCGACAGTGTTCTAGCAGCGTGCTAGTGGGTGGCATGGCATGTCTTCACATTCGTCGATGTCCACGCATGCCCCGTCCTCCTCCTGGAACCCCTGTGGACAGGAGCAGAGGTACGCTCCAGGTTGGTTGGTGCACACCTGGTCCAAGCGGCAGGTGGTGTTGTCCGTGCACTCATCAATATCCTCACAGTCTGTGTCGTTACTCCAGAAGCCCGGGTTGCATTCGCAATGGTACGAGCCGATGGCATTCATGCATGTCCCGTTGACGCAAAGCTCCCCCAGCTCAACTCCCCCATAGCATTCATCAATATCCTCACACAGGTCATCAACTTTGGAGAACCCCAAGTCACAGGTACACAGGTGGCTGCCATTGGTGTTGACACACATGCTATGGGCAGGGCAGGTGGAGTTATCAAGGCATTCGTTGATGTCCTCGCACTCTGTGGTGTTGATCCCGCTATAACCGTCCCAACACTGGCAGATGAATGACCCTGCTGTGTTCAGACATTCGGAGAAGACAGAGCACGGGTCCTGAGAGCACTCGTCCACATCCAGACACAGGGACCCATTGGCCGCAAAGCCCAAGGCACAGGGACAGAGGTAGGCCCCGTCTACGTTAGTGCAGGTGCTGTTGTCAGGGCAGGCAAAGTTCCCCGTTGTGCACTCGTCCACATCCTGGCAGCCACTTCCGTTGCTGCGGTAACCCTGCCAGCAGTCGCAGAGGTAAGAGCCGTATGTGTTGGTGCAGTTGGAGTGCGACGGGCAGACCTCAGCCTGCATCTCCGCCACCGCCGGCTGTACGCACTCATCCACGTCCTGGCAGTCTGTGCCGTTCCCTTGGTAGCCATCCTGGCAGCGGCAGTAGAAGGAGCTGTGATCGACGTTGCACTCGGCGTACGGATGGCAGACACTGCTGGCATTCAGGCAGTGGTCTTCCCTCACGCACGTGCCCTCGTCGTAAGCCAGGCCTAAGATGCAGGTGCAGTTGTAGGAGCCAGGAGTGTTGATGCAAGTCATGTTTCTGCTGCAGGTGGTGGCTATTTGGCACTCATCCACGTCACCGCAAACGAACCCGTCCCCCTGGTAGCCATCCTGGCACTGGCAGCTGTAGGACCCCTCTGTGTTGTTGCAGAGTGCCTGGGCACTGCAGTTGTGGGGCCGAGTGGAGTTCTGGGCACACTCGTCCACATCCTGGCACTCAAACCCTGTGCCCTCCATGCCGGGTGGGCACGCGCAGGTATGGGCTCCAGGTGTGTTAATGCAGCTTGCGGCGGGATGGCAGCCTCCATTTTCAAGTTGGCACTCATCAATGTCAATAATTCATCCAAAATGGAATAGTGTCAGGGAAACCAAGCCCCAAATGGTGCTAAAAGAAAGCTCAGAAGACACACATGGAGGCAAATGAGCAAAATGATAGTTTCTGTGTATGTGTGTGATAAGGCATGGATGCTTACCAGTACAGTTTATCCCATCGCCGGTGAAGCCACTGAGACAGGAGCAAAGGTGACCACCCACAGTGTTCAAACACTTGGCAAACTCACTGCAAGCGTGCTTCCCTGTTTCACACTCATCCACATCTGCAGAGGGATACATGGTAAGAGAGAGTGATGGAGGTTGGGAGAGGGTGATGATAGGGGAACAGAATGTTATAGAGTAGGGTAGAGAAGAGAAATAAAATTAGACTTTGACAGCATACAATAGGACAATAGTATCAATGCTTCAGCATGGTTTTGTTTCTAATTTTCACTCCACACAAACAAAGGCTATGATGAACTTTGAGTGAAGTTCTGACGTTAGTGCTGCTGAGAATTGGCTTTGTTTGTGTCATTGTGTGTCATTAACTTTTTTTCCTTTTCCTTTGCATTCAAAGTTCAGACAGTTCTATGAACGTTATTATGTTCACTGTATTACTGAGATTTATCCAGAAATATTTATATATATAAATTAGCTCCATTTTACCGACACACTCGGTCCACTCCCGCACATAGCCTTGTTTGCAGACACAGTTGAAGGATCCTGGGATGTTCATGCAGACCGTCTCATTTTGGATGCAAATGTTTTCCCTCTGGCACTCGTCTACGTCTGAGCAGGTTACCCCATCGCCCATGTAGCCCAGGTCACACACACACTGGTACCCGGCAGGGGAAGGGTGGCACAGGCCGTGAGGATGGCATTCGGGGGAACAAGCCGTGCTGGGTGGCACACAGGTGTCATTGTGTGCCACTGTGCCATTCAGACACGAGCAAACGTAGGCGCCGGGAGAATTGACGCACGTCGAGATGGACGGGCAGGTGGTATTCGAGAGGGAACACTCGTCCACATCGTCGCAGGAGAAGCCATCACCTGTGAAGCCTTCCAGACAGGAGCAAGAATAATCTCCCATGGTGTTGGAGCACAGTGCCTGGGGGTCGCATCTACCCGCTTCGGAGCACTCGTCTATGTCCGTGCAATGGGAGCCATTGCCAGTGAAGCCTAAATTGCACGTGCAAGAGTGGGAGCCGATGGTGTTGAGACATGTGGCGTTGGTGTGGCATGGTTTGTCTCTGCACTCGTCCACATCTATACACTTCATTGTGTCAGTGGGGCGGGAGAAGCCCACGTTGCAAGGGCACTCGTGCGAGCCCTCTGTGTTGGTGCACACCTCGTTGACGTCACACGGATCATCCAGGGTCATGCATTCATCTACGTCTTGGCAAATGGTTTCGTTGATCAAGTTGAAGCCTGGCTGGCACAAGCAGGAGAAGGAGCCCTCGTTATTGACACACGTCGCCTTGTTTCTGCACCCTCCGTTGTCCACTAGACACTCATTTATATCGTCACACTGCGACACCCCATCTCCAGAGTAGCCCACCTTACAGCTGCAGTTGTAGCTGCCGAGGAGGTTGGTGCAGAGGGCACTGGAGTGACACTGTTGGGCCAGTGAGCACTCATCTACATCCACACACATGATTCCATCGCCCCTGTACCCAGTCATGCATGCGCAGGTGAAAGAGCCAGGGAAATTATCGCACTTAGCGTAGGGACTGCAGCGGCCCGTGGTACACTCATCCTCATCATGGCACATGGAGTTGTTGTAGACGTAGCCAGTGCCACAATCACAGTAGTGCGACCCAGCAGTGTTAACGCAGGTGGAGCTAGCGGGGCAGATATCAGGCCTCCCACACTCGTCGATATCCGCGCAAATTTCACCGTCTCCTGAGAAACCATCCCGACAAGAGCAGACATAATTGCCCATCAGGTTGATACAAATTGCGTCGGGGTGGCACTTATTCTCTGAGTCACATTCATTGACATCTACACACGTCTGTCCATTCCCTACGAAACCGTCATTACAGGAACATCGGTAAGAGCCTCTAGTGTTTGTGCAGTCTGCATACATGCTGCAGATGTTGTTAGCACACTCGTCAATGTCCTCACACGTCTTGCCATTGCTTGCATAGCCACTGCTGCACGTGCAGCGGAATGAGCCAGGAAGGTTATGGCATCCTTTATAGCCGAATGAGGCGGCACACACGCCGGGAGTCTCTGAACACTCATCTATATCCAGACACAGGTAGTTTCCATTGCCCTTGTATCCTTCATTACAGGTACACACGTAGGATCCCAGGTTGTTCGTGCACGTTGCATTCCAGTGGCAGATCGTTGCATCGACACACTCGTTTTTATCAGTGCATTGGAACCCGTTGCCTTCAAAGCCAGCCTTACACTTGCACAGCCGCCCACCATCATTGTTGGTGCACAGTGCGTTGGCATGGCAGCCCCCATTATCTTTCTCACACTCGTTGATGTCCTCGCAGCGTCGGCCATCCCCGATGTAGCCAGCCCGGCAGTCACAGGTGAAGCTGCCCAGGGTATTGTTGCAACGGGCCCTCACGTGGCAGTTGTGCAGGCCTGTGATGCACTCGTCCTTGTCCTCGCAGGTCATGCCGTCGCCCTGGAAGCCTGTGTTACACACGCAGACATAATTGTCGCTGGTTTTCAGACACACGGCGTGCGACGTGTGGCACTTGGTTCCCGCCGCCTCGCAGTCCTCCAGGGCAGCTGGAAAATAAAAGTGAGGAATGTGGTTATTAAAAGCACTGACATACTGTATATACGTGGAGACGGTGGCCGTCCTGCAAAAGTGAGAAGTGACAAAGTGAATGTGACATCACACCGATGAAAGTAATAGCAACCGTCCTCTCACAATGCCGCCCCCCCCCCCCCTTCCGTCCGTCCGTCCATCCGTCCGTCCATGGGCGACATCTTGAGAGGACCGTCGTTATTACTTTCAGCGGTTCAAACTGTCTGAGCCTTAGGGTAAACAAAACAATATTTATTTTCTTTTGTATTGTCCAGATGATGCATTACCTGCATAGCAGTATTTCTGCACTGCACATAGACACACCAACCACAGTAGTGGAAACCTATGGAAAATAAGAAGGGAAAAATTTGTGAACAAGGAACAAAAAAAGTCCAGGGGACTTGTTTCCATTGTGGTCCTATGTATATTCAATTCCTCAACATGGCAAAATATGACACAAAAATACATATCATCAACAAATACAAAACATTAGATGTACAAAGGAGAAAAATTTCGGCAGAGAATGACACCTTTCTTTTTGGGGGGCTTTTTCTGCCTTTATTGATAGGAACAGTAGACTGACAGGAAACGGGGATAGAGATGGGGGGGGGGGGGGGGACATGCAGAAAAGGTCATCGGGATCGAGAGTCGAACCCGCAACACGCTGTCAGGCTGAATTACCAGCCAGAATGACACCTTTCTATGGGAAAATTGCGTTTACCTCCCCTTGTGGTCTCCTGATGCTATGCTATTTATCTTTTTTACAGCATGGCCATAGAACAGTCTGTCTGTCTGTCTGTCTGTCTGTCTGTCTGTCTGTCTGTCTGTGGCTGATTTCATTAGCATCTGTGTTGAACTCAAACTAGAGTTAGAAACACAAGGGGGCTTAAATGAGTATGTTTTTGGGCAGGGTAGCACTCTATTTTAATTGAATGTATTCATTTAATTTCAGAAACAATCACATATTGACCTCAATTAAGGGCCACGTAGTATTGTATCCAATATGTCAGCAAGCTCTACTCTTGAATGGGCAAAGTAGGTAGAGACCTGATTATACTTAATGGTAGAGTGTGAGTTACATTTTCTACTAGCCTTTTGTTTCCATAGCCTACTTGCACTTTGAACAATAGCCTATGACCTATTGTTATGGAATCCTTAACATAAAGACCCATTCTCTTAGGCTGACTCAGTCGACACCCAAGGAGGTCAGCAAGCAGTCAATTTCATTGTCCTGTTGCTTAACTGACAGTGCAGCTAATTTCTTCTGGCAAATATGTCTTTCTCAGCAATATCTAAAGAATAGACACCTACAGTATGTATTTAAATATAATAATAATAATACAATAAATGAATACATATTGATATGATGAAACAGTAACCAGAGTCTTTTTGTTTTAATACATTTTCTCATGACCTAATTTCCAAAAAAATCTGTATGTTTTGTGTTTCTTCATAGGGCCATAAAAAGAACCACATTGAGAAAAAAAAATATCGTATTGGCTTGCTAAGTGTCTATATGAACACAATTGGCCAGTGAATAAAATTGTCACCCTTTGCAGTCACTGAAACAATTGTTCTTTGAACTCTGAACCATTTCCATGAAACATCTGCAAAAACAACATAGACCTTAAAAGCAGAACAAGTGTACTTCACCTTTCCAGTGTAACTGTGACGTATATCACCTGCCTTAAAAGCAGTACTGAACTTCACCTTTACAGTAAATCTGTGCCACTATCACCTGTCTTAGTACTAGCCTGTACTTCACCTTTCCAGTGGCACAATCACATCTTAAAAAGCAGTATTTCACCTTTTCAGTATGACTTTACAACACGCTATCACTTGTCTTAAACACAAAAACTCTTGGGGCCCCTCAGGGATCTACCTTTGGCCCCCTCCTTTATTACCTCGAGCCTAGGCCTACACCAAATCTCTTCACTGAAAATAGCCAATCTACAAGTTCACAACGCAACGAGTTGCGACTGTAATGCCTGTCAGGCCTCCCAAGGGACAGTCATTACACCTTAAAGAAAGGGATGTGAGCTTCTGGCTCATACATGGAATTCCCGGTGGGAAAATGTAATGTAGTTAGTTAGGCCTACTTAACATTCAATTCAACAATTCAATTAACAACTTGAATGGTTAATACAGTTGAAGTTAATAACACTAATTGTGGGTTTGTTTCATAGGTGTTACTGCAGCATGGACAACTCTCGTACAGTTCACTCCATGCTGGCACACAGAAACACATACCCCCAACTAAGAAACTACAAATGATTGAGCGCACACAGGGAAAAAAATAATGATTCCACCCATTTCTTTACACCTGTAAACCTGTGGCAATAAAGTTGATTCTGATTCTGAGAGGTGTCACTTGCCAAAAAGAACAAAAGTAGGTACTCAAGACAGACGAGTGATATAATTTATCTACAAGCTATCAATAGATCTACAAGTTTACAATGCGTCGTGTGCTGTAGCCTGTAGGCCTGTTCTGCTCATTTTGGTACATGACACCGTGAGACTACAGACTAGGCTTGAGCATGTTTCAGGCTTTACCTATATGCCTGCATAGATACTTGTACGTACTCGAAATACTCAGCTTTCTTTTTTGTTACTGTCATGTACTGCATGTTTAGTGCTTCCATGATGACTTTGCCCCAATAACGTTCTCTATGTTGACACAGTGACTTTGCTTGTACAGTATAGTATAGTATAGCATACGGGAAACAGGTATGTTCGTATTCATTTAAGCATCATGGACGTTTTAGAAGCAGACATCTACTTCACTCACTATACTGTACATCCCATAGCCTGGAGGGACAACTTCTCTGTAAATGCCTAGTCCATGGCTCGGCCAACTTGGCTAGGATGGTCTGTCTCCGCTGTTGTGGCAGAAATGCGCAACCAGACAGACATCAGACACCTCTGACTTATGCTTAATTCAAGGTTCCATGCATTGTCTATCTATGTTTGTTTGTATTTGTTTCTATGGGTGCAACAAAAAAGTGCAACAGAAAAGTTAAACTTTGCCGCTCTGTGGCGAGACGAAGCAGCAGCCAACCAAACGTGTGCTATGGTCTGAAATAGACATGGACTAGGCACTAGGCGTACACATGAAGGTGTCGTGGGTGTCCAGATGTTTGTACACACGCATTTAGTGGAAAAAATATTTAATTCATTAATTTAAAATAAATGTGGTTTAATGATCCCCACGATTTTTTCCACACACTAAATCTATAAATGAAGCACAATTAAGTTGATTAGGGGAATATGATAGATATGATTAGACACTATTGGTTGTTATTGGGTTACCCACAAAATGCTAATACTCCCTCTGGGGCATACAAGGCTATTGTCTGTGTATTAAGGAGGGGGATTAGGACATAAAGGTCTGTTAAGTAAGACTATGTTACATAATGCAGTATTGTCTAATCATGTAGCCCCTGTCAGGCCTCACAAGGGACAGTCATTACACCTTAAGGACAGGTAAGTAACCTTCTGCCTCATCCTATGTGGAATTGCCAGTGGAAAAATGAGAAGGTAGTCAGGCCTACTATTAAAGTAAACTTGAGACTTAGATTTTGGCTGCAACCAAGTGGCTAAGCCACTCTGTTAGTCTGTTAGTCTGACAATCATTTGGTCCAAGATTTTCAAGAACTGCCATAATACAAAAACCAGACCTGATTGGATAAAAATGGATATAATATGGATGTGTCTCTGTGTCCTGATTGAGGGCACTCAACAACTAAGGTTGTAATTATGTCCCCAGAGGACATAAACAAAAAAATATTACATTTTATGCAGAATCCCTGGCTGTGAAATTAAGTTAGTTTTCACAGGAAAACTGTATTTGAATGATCAACTCTAAATGTAGACAAACAACGGTTTCCTATAATAATTTCAATTTACACATTTTTGTAAGACTGCAAGTTTGAAATAGTTGTTAGGGCGATGGAAGATTAATGGAATGTTTTAGGACTATGCTGGGTCCTCACTTTTTCCTGACATGAGCATTTATTAAATATTATTGTCTTAAAAATGTCTTGTTTTGGTGTGTTCTTTTAAATAAATAGGCCTACTGCTACATTGAAATTGCAGGGTTGGTGGCTTGAAAGAAAGGGACAGCAGGCATTGTCCCATAAGCAGAGAAATCCTCAGTCTAACTGACATGAACCTTTGAACCGCCTTTCCTTTTCATGAATTTCTTGTGATAACTTTCTAAAGTCATTATATTTCCAAGTTTAACCAATAATGGAAAGCATGTAACCGGAATAAGGTAAATCATGTCACTGAATTATTTTAGAAGAAACATTGAAAGTGATTGAGTGCAAATATATTTTATAATGAAATAATCAAAACGAAAATTAAACAGGATGGAAATTTGTAGTCCAGATTTGCAGTCAAACATCTGCCTATTACTCTACAAAAGTGTGTCATACAGTCTTTGAACCACATGAATAGCAATGACACATCTGTCTCCAAAAGACACATTTGGTCAAACATTTGAAATGGGGAGAAACGTATCTTTACTAATCTGAATCATAATTGGATTAACTTTACAAACCACTGGTTCTGACTCACCGCATATTTCCCAGTCTCTTGGTGACCTAGGAGACTTTAATTGGGGCTGAGAGTGAGGACTCCCCTACGGTGGGTCGCTTTGCACCGTCCCTCCGTTGTCGCTAATCTCTTCCTGTGTCCTGCGCTCTGTCCTGCTCCTTATCCGGGCTGGATCACTTCTTCCACCTCCACTTGTGTCTCAGTTTATCCACTTTGCCAACCTCCGCTTTGCCAACCTCCACTTTGCCAACCTCCTCAGTTTATCCACTTTGCCAACCTCCGCCCCCCCCCCCACCCCCTCCCTCCTTCCCCAGGGACTCAGTATAATAGTACATGTCACCATATTGTCCTTTGCCCTGACATCTTAAACCTCTGAGGTACACCCATATTCGCCTACGTTATGTATCAGCTCCTGCAACAATAATAGACTAAACTCCCTGAGGCAGAGGTTGGTACCGTTCACAAAAAGAGATCAACAAAAGAAGATGGCATAGATGTATACAAAAGAATGCTAAAAGGATAGCCTAGATAGATAAGATAAGATAATTCCTTTTAACAGGACGTTCATGAAAGTCCTTGCGGGCTTGTTTCCAATGAGGGCCTGTGAGCAATTAGGGGTTAAGAGTCTTGCTCAGGGACAAATTTCATTTCATCGACACATATGCTGGTCTGGAATCGTACCTGGGGCAACCAGGGCCTCTGGCTCCCTAGGCGGGCTCACTAACCACTCAGCTATGGCCGCCCCTTAACCGCCCCTAACCCAGATAAGCCCTCAGGGATCGTTTCCATTATGGTCTGTGTATTCAATTCATCGAGACATTTAAAGACAAACAATAATATACAATAATATGCAAAAAAGAAAACATCAAATATGCGAGTACTAGTAATAAGAATGAAAGATACAGTATGTACAGTAAACAGTTGGGGGGGGGAATGCAGCCACATCAATGTACATACTGTACAGCAGCACATAATACACATAATTACATTGTTGAGGACTCAGTATAATAGTACATGTCACCATATTGTCCTTTGCCCTGACATCTTAAACCTCTGAGAAGGGGAACACCCATATTCGCCTACGTTATGTATCGACTCCTGCAACAATAATAGACTAAACTCCCTGAGGCAGAGGTTAGTACCGTTCACAAAAAGAGATCAACAAAAGAAGATGGCATAGATGTATACAAAATAATGCTAAAAGGATAGCCTAGATAGATAAGATAAGATAATTCCTTTTAACAGGACGTTCATGAAAGTCCTTGCAGGCTTGTTTCCAATGAGGGCCTGTGAGCAATTAGGGGTTAAGAGTCTTGCTCAGGGACAAATTCCATTTCATCGACACATATGCTGGCCTGGAATCGTACCTGGGGCAACCAGGGCCTCTGGCTCCCTAGGCGGGCTCACTAACCACTCAGCTATGGCCGCCCCTTAACCGCCCCTAACCCAGATAAGCCCTCAGGGATCGTTTCCATTATGGTCTATTCAATTCATCGAGACATTTAAAGACAAACAATAATATACAATAATATGCAAAAAAGAAAACATCAAATATGCGAGTACTAGTAATAAGAATGAAAGATACAGTATGTACAGTAAACAGTTGGGGGGGGGGGAATGCAGCCACATCAATGTACATACTGTACAGCAGCACATAATACACATAATTACATTGTTGAGGAGGAAAATGCCATACACATACAGCATAATAATGTGTGGCTTTTTGAAGTATTTGTGATGAATCAAGTATTATATTGTGTTGTGTTATATTAACTATTGCAGGGTTAACAATTGGACAAGCAGGTACCAAAGCTGTATTATTATTGATATTAGTGTTATACAGAACTGATTAAAACTATTTAAATGTTATGACATTTTGCATATAAACCCAGAAATGTGACATTGCTTCACACTACTGTAATTCAGAAAATGCTATTAATAAAGCAAGGAAGAATGGAGAAGTGTTTTTTACAAGTAATTCTTACAGTAACAGTAACAGCATGGGAAGGTAGGAAAATACCTGGAACTGTTGAGATGTGTTCCGGTCCCAGTCTAAATTGACGTTGAGATGCTTCCTGTAATTATCTAATTTTTTGTGTAATTGGATTGTACTACAGTAATACTGAAGGTGGCAAACCCCATCCTTAGGGCACATAAGAAGCATTAAAACTTGAACAAAACAGCAAAAACAGAAACTGCTATTATCTGATTGAGATTCTTTGAGGAGGAGTTGAAGGACTATATAATAATCTATAAGCTATAATCCTGGCAGAGCTTAGAGTTTATTATTAGCTATATTTGGTAGTAAACACACCATAATTCGTTTTAAATTCCTAAAATTCCAAGCTAATATAAAGCAATTCATTTTAATTACGTCACTGTTGCATTAAACACTACCTGGAATGGGAGACGTTATTCAAATAATTAACTGATTAACATAGCTCAGGAGACTGTTTTTAGATTTGGGGTATCTGTGAGATCACATGCAGAATACATTAGAGGTAATTTAAGTGAATACTCCGTCTTGAATCCAGCCTCCATATTCTGGGGGGAACATTAGCCAAAAATAATCAATCTACAAGCTCACAATGCAGCACATTGCAACGCAATGTGAGCTTTTAGATCGTCTATTTTTGGCGTACAGGGGAAACAAACTGTTCAAGTACAGAGCCATCACAGGTCCGTTTCACCAAGTATGGAGGGTTTAAGTGGTTAATATAAACACAGGGTGCTAAATCCTTGGCAGACAGCTACCAGGCTGATAAGGCAGCCACAGACAGTGATCAGCCACCTGGTTTATGAGCTCCATTCACAGGTCGGAGAAAGGCTTGCATTTTGCAGGTCTTATGGCACATAATAGAAGATTATACTATCTGATCAATTGGCAATGCAATTCCGTTTATACTTGTTACACTTAACATGAAAGTCAAAGTGAAGTATTGTATATATATGATATGATACACTCATATGTTATACAGTGGCTTAGGTGTTGGAGAGACAGGGAGACCCCTGTTACAGAACAAACACTCTATAGGCTATACAGCAATGATTATTATTTATCAGAATATAGAGCGTAACTTTTTAACAGAAACAGTTTTTGTTTTAATCCAAAAATATTACTTACACTTGTGGTATCTGAAAACCACAGACTTAAAGGTTCTACTGCACTTTTGTAGTTGCCAACAACGCCATATTGTAGTTAGTTTGATGTTCCAGTGTTGTGTATGAATGGTTGAAGAATGGATTGAGTCTTCACTCCAGTCAGTGAGGTTAGATTCTTCCAGTTTATTTCAATGCACAAACAGCTTCCTATGGAGACCCTGAGGTCCCCACCAGCAGCCTCACGGCCTCTGAGTGACACACACAAATAGTTACCATACATCCCCTCTATATAGCAGTGGTCACATTGAGATCTAAAGAAGATGCATGTGTGGGTGTGTCTTTGCAACTGTATGAGGCAGGAAGGGGGGATGGGAGACACAGGCCTAGACCTCCTGTCTCCCAGGTAAACAACAAAGAGAATGTTAATTGTACCCCGCACCCGGCTCAGGGCCAACAGGCACCTCTCTGAATACTCTCCCCTGTCTGTAGGCTACTTGTGAAGTATGGCTTAAATGTGTATATTATGTTATGAAATATACAGCACACTAATAAAACGTTCTGCATAACAATTCATTTGAAAGAGATCAGTCGATCATTCTGTTCCTCTAAAAAGAATGTATCATTTGTTCTCATGTTTTGTTACTTAGGCTTGTTTCCACAATGTAAAAACTTAGATAGCAGGTTATTTAGATAGATAATAGGTTTGTTGTTTACCTGGCATCCTATAGTTTCAAATGTAATTCTTTTGATAATATTGTTTAGACTGATCCTACACTGTAACCAATAACTGTAAATTTAGGGTGGATTTTCAACAGTATCTTTACTGTTTTTCACAAAATTGTAAAATACTGTTAAATTGTCATCCCTTTCCTGTATATTAACAGTTATTCTGTTATTTAACTAATAACAGTAGAAACCGTAATTTAGCAGTACAATAATGTTAAATAGTCATCCCTTTCCTGTATATTAACAGTTTATGCTGTTATTTTACTACGAACAGTAGAAACTGTAATTTAACAGTAGAATGCAGTATTTTCTGCCAAGCTGTGGAAACACACCCACTTTGTCTCTGTTCAAATTCAGTCACACTGCATCAACATCTTACTGATGATTGTCGGTCTGTTTTGATTATAATAATAATGTTATTTTGTTAGTCAAACTGCTCACACATTATTCAGTGTCAAGACCTGACTGGCTATTCCTGAGCTTGACTTTTGGACAGCACAACAACTTCAACTGGAGAGCAAAGCAGCACTTCACTACATGTGGAATACAGCCAAGGAGGTAACGGGTATAATTATCTCCCTAATTTGTCAAGTGTCCATTAAAGTATTGATTTGTCTGCATGTTTATTTAAATATTGATGTTAAAGTTGGTTTCATTATAGGTCTGATTGCCAAAGTGGGCAAAGTTAGTTGTGTAGCTTGTTGTGTAGCTTGTTTCTAGCAGCTAGCAGGTGTTGTTTCAAACCTGTCTAAAGTGTGTTTGTGGTAATATAATCATTTGTTTAACTTAATAAAAAAAACATCTTAAAAATATAGGCTGTAGGCAACTTCTTTAACTTAAGTTAATCAGTCTATTATTTTGTGTTATGATGTTAGCTTGCTAGTATTGCAATGGTTGGCAGACTTGCAGTAAGCTGTCTCCTTATTCCTGTTATTATTATGGCCCATTGTGTTCCTTTCTAAGCTGAGAATACCTTTGTAGTCAAAGATATACATTTAAGTGAGCAAGATGATATCGTGTGATATGTGTGCTAAGATTTGTTCTCATATGTTAACATATATAAGGCACATGCGGACCCACAGTTGCGCACCCAGTGCGGATAGGCCTTAGGTTAGATCACATATTTTAATAGCTTCTTTTTTTTTTTGAGAGAGAGATCTGACGTTCATAGGGACAGAACACTGTTCCCAAAAATAAATAAAAATAAAAGCTATTAAAATATGTGATCTAACCTAAGGCCTATCCGCGCACCTTTTAAGCTGTGGCGGCTCAGGGGTGGAGTTATGAAAATTTTCTACTGTACCATTCATCCTAAGATATCATTACGTCATAGAAAAGGTAAGAAAACTTTAGTCCAAAATTCTCCTTTAAGTGTGTTCATCCTGGATGTCAAAGACATTTCCAATCATACAGCACATTTAAATCTCACAGCTATCGACACTATCGTGCCCAGTCTAGGACTGCACAGTGTTGTGTTGCTGATTTAACATGTCATGTTGGATTGTGCAGTACTAAATGTGAAATATCAGAGAGGTGCATATCAGAGAGGGGACAGAGGTGGTATGTCCTTTCAGAAACTGTGACAAGAGATTTAAAGTTCAGTCTTCATTCACATCACATATGTCAAGGAATCATAAAAAGTCCCCTGCAGAGAGTTTGATGGACTGCATCATGACTCCGTCCAGTTCCCATGATATTGGTGGGGATAGTAATATGCAGCTTGATGATGCAAGTCAGGTTAGTTGTGAACAATCAGAGGTATGCCCAGAGGCTGTGGAAGAAAAATGTTCAGACATTTAGCTATGTTTTATCTGAAGTTGCAAACAAAACACAAAGTCCTAGCAGTATATGCCACCCTTGCTAACATTTTACCCCACAATAGGTCAAATATTGAGAACATGCAACTGGTGTTACTATGTAAGGAAAAGGTATTTAAGGATTTTGGCATCGAGGCCCACAAGCTAGTGTTTAGCTCTTTGATAAATGATTTAAACGATCTTGAGACAAGTGGCATCACCATGTCTGATGGTAAGAATTACAAGGGAACTCTGTGTGCCATTGCAGGTGATAACTTGGGTTCACATTGCATTGGAGGCTTTACTGAGAATTTCAGCAAAAGCTTACACTTTTGTAGATATTGTGTGATTGCCCTTGAAACATTTGTGTCAGATCCTCTTGCCAAGGGCCAAGATCGTAGAGAAACATCATATCAGGAACATCCAAATATAAGTCAAGTCAAATTTGACTCCATTTTCAACCAGTTGGCTTATTATCATGTATGCCAACCTGGGTTACCTCCCTGCCTTGGCCATGACCTTTTTGAGAGAGTTGTTTCTGTAGATTTGGCTCTCTACATTAAACATCTTGTGACCGTGGAGAAACAATTTACATATCTTGATTTGAATCGCCACATAGATCAGTTTAAATATCTTTCAAGTGATGCAAACAACAAGCCCTGTGAGGTGAAAAAGGACAAAAAAAACTGTCTGGACACAGTGCAGAACTGGTGCTTTCTGAGGATGTTGAAGAGTGTAGGCTTCCATGTACTGTGACTAGATTAAGGTGTATATAATGACATAGAACAGTGTGTATAGAATGTTCCATGTATATAGAAGTATATTATGGCCCATGCCAGGCCTAGTATGGCAAAGTTCTCCCGGGTATTCCTACTGGAATATTGACGGGACAAAATGCGCTCACCAAGGTGCCCCTAGAGCAAGCCTATCTAGTGGTCACCAAGATGCACAAAGATTTAGGTCAGGTTGGACATAGGATCCATAGGTGTTCGATTTAAGCCTAGTTCACACGCCTACACAAAAATAATTTCTTAAATGAAAGCATTGAGGCAAACAAAAGCCACCCACAAAAGCTGTGGGAAGCGCTACAGAAATTGGGCTGCAACAACAAAATTCCAACCAAAACTACAAACATCTGCATTATTTCAAGTGGCGTGCTCATTACCGACAAGCAAGCGGTAGCGAACTGTTTTAACAGCTTTTTTACCACCATTGCAACCCAGTTGGTAAGCAAACTTCCTCCGCATTCAGGTTTGTACGGCTCTGACCACATCCATGCTCACTATGTCAAACTAGGGGCTAAAAAAGACTCCTTTTCATTCAAACCAGTAAATGCTGATGATGTGCAGAAAAAACTACTCGCCCTCCAGCCAAACAAGGCCACCGGCCTTGACAATATCCCCACCAGATTCCTCAGAGACGCAGCTACTGCTATTGCCCCCATAGTAGCCCAAATCACAAACCTATCCATCAGCCAGTGTCACGTCCCACAGGATTTCAAGTTGGCAAGAGTAATCCCTCTGCATAAAAAAGGAAGCAAATTAGAACCTGGCAGCTATAGGCCTGTTTCCATCCTTTGTTCCATCTCAAAGGTTGTAGAGCGATTAATTCAAGAACAAATCAACAGCTACCTCAGCGAGCATAAACTGTTGTTTGAATTCCAATCGGGCTTCAGAACCTCCCATTCCACTGACACATGCCTACTGTATCTGACCGACTACATCAAACGTGAGGTAGACGCGGGCAAATACTGCGGCATGGTCATGTTGGACCTCCAAAAAGCGTTCGACACTGTAAACCATTCAATTGTACTTGATAAGCTGAGGGCGATTGGTTTTGGCTGCACATCACTAAACTGGATGAGATCTTACCTGGAGGGAAGAGAACAAGTGGTTGACATCAACGGAACCATGTCCTCATCCCTCCCGGTGAGCTGTGGGGTTCCTCAGGGCAGCATTCTAGGGCCGTTACTGTTTCTTCTATACATTAACGACATGAATGCTGCCTGTAACTGCAAATTGTTCCTGTTCGCTGATGACTCGGCACTCCTGATCTCGGGAGAGGACAAGTTGCAAGTTGAGGAGGCGCTCAGCTCCGAACTCTCAAAAATCCGTACTTGGCTTACCGATAACAAACTGTCACTACACCTTGGGAAAACTGAATCCATTCTCTTTGGGACCAAACATTCCCTCAGACAGATGGATGTAAATGATTTCAAGGTCAAAGTCGATGACACAATTATCTCTAGCAAAGAAGAGATTACCTATTTGGGTTGTATTCTTGACAAATACCTGACAGGTGAAAGCATGGCTACAAAGGTGGTCAAAATTTATGGGCAGAGTTTCCTCTTTTGTCAACCCTCAGGCCCTCAGGACCCTCTCTGGGGCCCTGATTCAACCACTTTTTGACTATGCTTGCACCTCCTGGTACTCCAACACCTCAGTGTCACTGAAGACTAAGCTTCAAACCTCCCAAAACAAACTGATTCGGCTACTCCTCGGATTGGGGCCCATGACCCACCTTTCTACCACCCATTTTGCCAGCCTAGGCTGGCACAGGGTGGAAGACAGGGTTAAACAACAAAAAATGGGACTGACTTCAAAATTGTAAATGCAAATTTGCCCGATATGCCCCCTATTCCCGCATATCTGAGTAAATACCTCCAAAAGGTTAGCGACACCCACAGTCACAATACCAGAGGGAGCGTTAACAACAATTTGGTACCACCCACCCATAAAACAAACATGGGCAAATTCTCCGTCTACAGCACTGCCACCCAGGATTGGAATAGTCTAACTCCATCCCTCAAAAAATGCAGTTCGCTGGGCTCATTTAAAAGAGCCTTTAAAAAAAATCACCTTTCAGGAGGCCAAAAGAGGAGGTAGTACCATTTTCCCGTTAGACAGCAGACCCTCCCCCCCCCCTGTTCTTGTACATATTCTTTTCCCCTTTTTTATTATTATTTTTGTTTACTAGTAGTGTTTTTTTTGTAATGATATTTGAACTGTGGTGCCACTATATATGTCTATGAATTGAATACCAAGGCCCTCATTGGAAACAAGTCCGCAAGGACTTTTATGAACGGACCTGTTAGACAAAGTATTTTAAATGTAACTGTGCTGTTTTATATTTTTTGCCTAATAAAATATTCAATCAATATTAAAAAAAAAAACACCTTAACACACTTACAACACAAGTGGGATCAGGGTGTCAGCATGTGTATGATGGGGGGATGGGTTTAAGGAGGTCACGTCTGAATAACTCAGAATACAGTGCAAAGGCACAAGTGAGAGCACACTTTAGTAAAGACATTACAAATGTTTAAATTGTTGAGATGAACCGCTAATACTAATTCAATTGAATTTGTTATAAATAAATAAATAAAAGGTAAAGTGTGAACTGAATAGATAAATAATAAAGAGAATTTTGGACCAACACACTCTAGGAAAATTAGGGAAATGGTCTGAAATAGCATCCCCTCATCCCATCTCACCTGAAGCTGACACCTGTGAACACCGTTTATATACCTCACAAAGCTGCGTGGATTCTTTTTACTTCCCGGGGGACAAGAATAGGGAGAGGCTAGATGCCTCAATAGGGTGCAAGCAGAGGAATAGTAATAAACTATTTAGGAAAAAAAACAAAAAAAAAACAATGGAGTAATCTGACCCTGTAAACTGGCTTCATATGAGCCAGAGAGGGAGAGATAAATGTAGATGCTTAAGACAACGTCACTCATGTTATCTTAGCTATATGTATGATTGGTTTCCAGTAAGACTGAGTAACCATACATGAGGAAAATTATAATAATTGGACGACCTATCTCGTTCTATTGTTGGCTTAGTAAGTTCTAAGCCCCTTGAGTTGTTTAGAAATTGTTTATGTGTATGTTATATAAGACGTTGTTCAGGAAGAATATATGATTTATCTGATATATTTAATAGATCTCCCCAGAGAGATGCTAAACATTATCAGGGGGGTAGAACATTATTTTGGAGACTTTTTGCAAGTGTGTGTGTACTTGTGCACCTTTGTGTGCTGTCATGGCCTGGTAAATGAGAGAAGCTAATTTCTGCTGTCATCGATAGTTTCAGCAAAGAAGCATGTCCCACTAAAGGGAGAATTTGCCAGAGATAGAGGTCAGACCCAAAAGGTCTGTTTTCCTCTCATAAGAAAAGGGGTCTATCTCACACTTCAGCTGTACCTTAGTTTGATTTTGTTTAAAATTGTACCATCAGTTCTGACAGTGCATTCCATGCAATCATGGTTTGATACAGCACTGTAACTTGCATTGAACTGTGTTCTAAATGTAGGGACTAGAAAATGAACTCTTTGTGGTATGTCTTGACACTTGTTAAGGGGACAGGAAGTGATGATGTCGGCCTCTCCGTGACTGTCGTCTAGGAGAACCTGACATGCATCTCTCTGACACTGGTTGTATATGACCATTGATGGGGGAGCCTAGTGGCTCCATTTTGAATCAACAGTTTTTCTAAGAATGTATTAAGAAAAGGCCCGTTTATAGGGCTATTATTGGAGCCAGTAAAGGCACTCTTAGCCTTGCTGGGCAGTGAAATCACTTTTACTTTTTCAAAATTATTTGGGCAGGAATTGACCTTAAGGCTCAGATTAGAAACATGGAATAGCCTATTGGAGCTGAGCCTGTCACAATTACTAACTGATACCTTAATCGCCATTGTTTTGCATAATATGCATAGATGTTTTCCCTGATAACATTTTTGCTTTTCAGGAGGAGTGGTGAAAATAGCAAATTTACAAGCTTACAATCTTGTGGATCGGCTATTTCCACTATATTTTATTCTGAAATATACACATTATTATATTTTTCCTCTACAACTTAATTTTAAGTATTAAATGTGTCAGTTATTTGATAATTATAAATATTTGTTATATCTGCCCTGTGCATCTTTTGTTTATGAAGCCTAAAGGCCAGACAGAAATTACATTTTTTGTGTTCCATACCAGCAACACAATGAAATTGTTAATCCAAAATATTTGTGCGATTTCGTCAAGTAAAATGTAATAATTATTATTTATTTTTTTATAGTTTCATATTCTTTATTTCCAGATGCTTAATTTCTGAGACTGCATATTCACACCCTGAATAACGGTTTCAGAAAATATATGACCACGGGAGCCTTAAAGCAATATGCTTTTCTGAAAATACTTGCCATAGGCAGTATACATAATTGTATGATATATCTGTGTGAGTTGATTGCTGTATAGCCTCGATCTCCAGGCTTTTATTGCTTAGTTTTGCTAAAAAATAAAAGCCTGGCCCAACCATAGCCTGTACTGTGTATGAGGAAGTGTTTCATTTCCCAACCAACCAGAGTGCAGTGGGCGTCGCTCGTAATGTTGTGTTAACGGGGCGGGGGTTGACGGACAGATCGGTGAACCAATGGGATCATGCGCAGTCTCTCGCCGGCTCTATACACCCGCCCCTTTATACACGAAATCAGGAGGGTTGCAGCAGGCTAATTGCTGTATGTCTGAGTTGTAGCAGGAACACTGCTGATACAGGAGCATATTTCTTTTTGGATCTTGAACACCCCATTTATTTTGTATTAAAAAAAAAAAGGGTTAGTCATGCAGATTGACAACACTCCTTCTAAAGGCATGACATGAACTATAGTTAGAATTTTTGTTTGCTAATTATTTTCATGTCCTTTTTCCTGTTTTATTTTTAACTAGAAATATTTTCTTTTTCTTGGACAACCACTTATGAATGTAATAATTTTCGTTATTACTTTGAGCATTGACACAACTTTACAGACTGAACCTGACCCGCCACGACCCAAGGAGCAGGTCCAAGGCCAGATCCCGAATGACTCTGTTCCTGGGACCGTCCACCGAATGTGAACACTCCAGACCTTCCTCGCAATCTATGTGAGGGGTTCTGCCCGAACACTGCTGCCCGGCTGTTGCCCGCTGGTGATGAACTCTTCCTATCCGACCAATTTTGTGGTATCGTCCGATGAAGATCTGCTGATCCACTACGTGAGAAACAGTGTCTTGGGCATGACGTTAAACTGCAACCGCAGGCTGTAGAGAGGTAGTACCTTACCTCAGCAAGGGTCCTTTGGCAAAGGAAAATATCCCTACTGTTAGTCCTGGTCCTCCTACATGCCTGTATGGTACTTCCCGTGGTGCCTAGTCTAGCCAACACACTGGGGGAAAAAAAAGGAGAAGACTGGATTTCGACAGACTGCGCGGAGTCTGGTAGCTGGTGGCATTGCTGGTGCTGACCTTGCTGCTGAAGATCAAGAGAGGGTGACCGGGAAACTTCCGGTTACTGACCATGAAACTGAACTCATGAACTTGCTCCCAAAGAAGGGGGTGACTGGTTATTTTCCTGCAAGGTCACATGATGTGGCCTGGGAAAGCACTGTGAGACCTGGACCTGTCATCACTAGTGTGGTGTATAGGCATGGGTCTTTTGTTGTGATCGATATGGACAGTGGACAAGAGAAGACGGAAAAGAGACTTTTGCCTGGGCTTAAAATGCAGTTGGATGGGACTGAAGCGGCTGATATGGGCTTGGTTTGGATGAAGACGGACAATGATTATACTGCTCTGGGGGTCTGGATGAGGGTCACTTCATTCTGTTTTGATGTGGGTTCCATGAAAGAATTTTTTTTTTTTAAAGGGTTGATATTTTTATTTTTGGTTTATATTATTATCTGATGTTTATCTTTTGTTTGCTACTATGTCTGTAATGGTGGTGAATTTTTGTTAAACAATTTGAAGGAGTCTTGTATTTACCCTTTTGGCGGTACTTCAGATATATTTTATATAATTTGTTTCTTTTCATTTGTACTTTTTGGGGTGTTTTGTTCAAGTTCTTTTAAGTTTTTTCAACACAAATGTACGAGAGAGGGTGTTGAACATCTGGAAATGTATTAGAACGTAATTTATGTTGAACAGCTCACTTTAGGATATAGGCTTTAAATTATGTTATCACTTGATTTGCCTAAAGAAAGAATATGATATTGACTGGTTGAAATGACTGCTGAGGTGCACTCGAAGGCGTGCAGCAGGCAGAGGCCTGCATTTCCTTTATGTGCATTTCCTGTATGTGAGCTGCACTCACTGCGTACGTGACATACAGCCTGCATCTATGGCTGATCAGTGAGGTCAAAGAGTACCCAAGACCCCTGGCTGCCCTAGTAGTGTGAGATTTATCTGGCAAAATTACAATGCACATTTTGGGGAATTGTTAATATGTTAGAAGCTTTTAATCCAGAATTGATCGACGTCACCATGGGCCAAATACTGTAAAAAAAAAAAAGAAAAAAAAAGGGCCCTTTTTTCCCCAAAAGGGCACTTCTGGTCCAGAGGGCAAAGGGCAGGTGCTCTAGCACCACCTAGAGTCTATCTGTGCACGTCCCTGTATAGATCCCACCCAGGTCCCACCTTCACAGGCTGATGTGGGACCTGGCTGTGACGAGGGCATGGCTGCACGAACACTATAAGCTGGACATCTGATGATGATGATGATACACAGAAGAAAGAAGAGTGTAGCCTACAACTACATTCAAATGTGTGGAATTTGTGTTTACAATTTGTTTGTTTAGTTTTAGTTTTAGGCTATATGAACTGCAATTAGAAACTTTATCAGACCAAATCAAATCTTTAAAAAAATCCAAATGAAACCTAAATGTATTTATTGTTTACAGTCTAAGTTTATATCAAACTTGCTTCAAAGACAAAGACAAAATTAGGCTCTCCTACCAGAGGTTAGTTAACACAGCCTCAATCGGGCCAGTATTGCACTCTGGGATATGTGTCTATCGGCTCATGATTTTATGTTTTTACAGCATGGCTCTGTAGGAGGTAAGTTGTCTAGAAAAGGGTCTGTCTGTCCATTTCTTTGTTTGGCAAAAAGCTGCACAGATCAGCTGGACCACATTTCTTGTGCACGCTGCCGTTAGGCCATGGAAGTATACCTCCTCAGATTGGAGCAATGGTGTGCCTGTGACCCCTTTGGGGTCCCTGGGGGGCACAGGTGTCCCTGGTGTGACTGTTGTTTTGGCAGACCCCTGTTTGTGCCAAGTTTGGTGTGGATTGGAGCAATGGTGCACTGGTGGGCCCTGTCAGCTGTCACTATTCTCATGGCAGATCTCTGAACAGTGTTTGGTGCAGACTGGAGCAACGGTATGCCTCGCAAGTCCAGATGTTACGTTTGTGACGTCCACCGGTGGTCGAATCTCTACCCTCTAGGCAATCTTAATATAGGATGTACTCTGTATTCTATTACTTTCAGTCAATGCAGTTCATTTATACAAATATTGATTGAAGAGTGTTTATTTTCTTAATACAGATACAGCTGATAAAGGAGAGAAAACATTCAACATAATAATAATGGTAATAGTCAGTGGTTCTATCAGGCTGACAGCTGATTCCTCACAAAATCATACTTTGGGTGCATACACATGCAGGTCAGGAACATTGTTCAGTTGGTCAGTAAACATCAGTCCATAATTTCATCTTGGCCTGGTTTCTGTAAATAAATAAAGGGGCGGCAGTGTCCTCCCAGAATCCTCAGTTTTTCAGTGTGAAGCTAATTATTTCCAGTTAAAAACAATCCTGGGGCATGTGTGAAGGTGGACAAATATCTTTCCACTGCAACAGTATATGTTGCCATGCAAGTAAAGTCGCAAAGGCCAAGTATTGTTTTCTGCTGGTGTCACACCAAATAGTGCCACAAGGGGGCATAATTGTACATTAGTTTAAATATTTCAGACATGATTTCAAAGATATTTGTCCAGTACAACTTAATTTTAGAACAGGACCAAAACATGTACAAGTGCAGGGGAATCTTTACAGCACTCACACAATGGGATTAATTTTAAAACCAATATAAAATTGCCTGATGCCAGAAATAAGAATGCAATGATTCTGATATTCTGTCATGTAGCTGCATGTTATCAATTAGGCCTATAGAAGATGGAGACTGTCAAATTTTGTTTTTCTAATTGCTTTGTTTAATAATGCTGCTACAATGTCAGAGGAGGCGAGGAAAAAACAATTACCTGTACACAAGAATTAACTATAAGGATCACATTTGACTGGCTGGTCGATTAACTGAAATACATTTATAAATAAAATAAAAATTTAGAACCAATAAGCAATCTTGCTTAATCCAAAGAAGCTTGCTTTTTAAAAAATACTTGTATTTATTTATGAATATATCAACAAATCTACATGAAAAACCTCTGATAGATTTTTTATAAACTGAATTGATTGATCTGATTAATCACTTAAACTCTGTATTATACTTTGGATGTACAATGGTGGAATGCAAAAATAATCCAGGAGTTTGAAATCATCGATTTGAATCTGTATCGCCTGATTTCCACATGACAGTGACACAGGAAATTGTGGACCAGAACTATCCAATCAGGCCAAGCTGTTCGGTAAGGCTTATGGCAGTGTTTCCCAAGCATAGCCCTTGGGGTCACAGACCCAACAAAGTAAATATACCAGTTTCATTTTTTGCTTCTTGTCAAAGACAAGCAGAAACACTTGGTTTGTATGCATATTGCTCAGCCTCTGATTGGACAACAGACCAAGGTGGAACAGGCACATAGATTTATGTCTTTTGATGAGACTATGATTCCATGACATCACACCACACAATGTCCTCTGTTAGTGTGCTGTGCCCTGAGTCAAAGCAGTTCTCAGTTAGTTGAATTGAGTGCTCATCTGAAAAACTGATTTAGGTTGTAATGAAAATACTAATGCTTTGGAGATGTGCAGAGTGCAAGACACCGGCAGGGTTTTCGTAGTTAAGCTTCAAAAACACATCATTTTGGCGGAGTGGGCCTTTAACTCTTAAAATCCAGACTTCTTCTCTGAAAATAGCAGAGACTATTTTTGGTGGGCTACGTGACACGATGTGTAGTGATACTAATTTATGTCAAGGTAGAACCCAAACACAGGAACTCAAAACACCAAACTCAGAAAACAGATGAAACTAGAAGTAGACTTTACTGATATTAAACAATTTATACATATAACAAGATATATAACACTCTTTAACACAACATAACACTCTTTAACACAACATAAATACATTATCTCAACACAACTCGGACCTATCCCTAGACAACAGTACCTGACAAACACGGCAGTGACCGAAAAATATCACTTTACAGCATGTAAATATGTATATATTATTGCACACACAGTGCTTCACAGAGAATTAAAACACATAAGATTAAAAAAAAGATGCACATGACAGAGCAAAACAAATGACAGCAAATGCAGTAGGACACAATAGGTTAAAACATTTGGGGAATAAAGGCAGCTTTAAAACTCTTTAACACAACATAATAATCTTAACACAACTCAAACCAGACCCTGGCCTAGACCAAGGGTTCGTAAACTTCAGGCCGCGACCCCCCAAAATAATCATATTTGAACTGGGGAACCCCCACCCTGACAAGCACTTGGAAATGGAGTTGAGGCATTACATTTTGACTCGGTTCAACAGGTAAATCTTGTGAAAAAACGCCTTGCAGTGCGAGGCGTTGTGAGCTTGTAGATCGGCTATTTACACGATGACTGCCTCTTTACAAATATATAATAAAAGTCATTCAATTGTAACTTGTGCAGATACCCTGTATATACTTATACTATATGTTGGTTTGTTTACTGTTGAGTGAGAATACAATGTTGCAAATTTACAGCACAATTTTAGTTATTTTACATTTTCAAGAATAGCAAAAATAGAAGATCTATAAGCTTACAACACGTCACAAGGTGTTGTGAGCTTGTAGAGGCGAAGCATTGAGCTCCATTTTTTTCTTTACAGCTGAGTTCAATTGAGTTGATAATTTACACATCTGATTTCGCTTAAGCTAAATAATGTATAGCCAATACGTTTGTTCCCCTTTATTGTGTGGGTGGGGCTTAGCAGGATATTATTTAAGGTTGAGACCAAACACTCTGTATTCTTTTTCACTTCTGCAGGGGTGTGCGTCTGTGACAGTAAGTTCTTTCTTTTACAATTAAGGTGATCATTTATGTTACTATGTCGAGTTGTTCCCATCAAGATCTATTGTTTTCCGTTCATTTTAGGAAACCCACACACACACACACACACACACACACACGACTGTAAATACAATACAAGAATTCCTATCCTGAATAATAGCAGACCTACAAGCTCACACCGCATTGTGAGCTTGTAGGTCTGCTACTTTCGACAAGAAATTAATGAGGCTTTAGTTATACCTATATTAGAGTTATGCTTATTTTTAAATGTTTTAGGGGGAATCCAAAACAGAGAAAATTCACAAACACATCAAGCTCCAGGCCTTTCAAGCCCTCCCCCATGTACTGTCAATTAGATTGAAATGTCCTGTCCTCTTACAAAACCCATGACATTCTCAAGAACTCTTGAAACTACCTCATGTCAATGTGTTCACATGTGACTGCATCTTTCTGTGTATTTGTGAGGTTGTAATGAGTGGTGTATGTGTTGTATGAAATGAGTGTATTCACTTCGAGACACCATAACATTGTACAAGGATTTTGGATTTGATCAGCAGTATACTGAAAAAGCATACTAATAACACGGCAGCTGCAAAGACGCTCATGTCTATGAAAGACAAAACAAAATACAAAATAGATGATTTGAGCAGAATTTGCATTACTTTGCATTATTGTAATTCACACAGTACAAGGGACCTGAAGCACAGTCCAATTGTGAAAAAGGTCAGCTGAAACTATTTATGAGCAGCTGATTGGGCAATGGGCTACTCAGCCTATCCCAGCTTAAAATGACCAAATTGCCAGTTAGGCGAGGCCAATCAGATGAGTTTTAATTTACAGTCAGCTTGATGAGATCAGATTACACCTGCTGTAAGTTATTTTTCTGTACAGACCTCACGAAGTGTGCAGCTTTTTGTTGTATAGTTTCGTTCGTAGCCAAGGAGGGGGGAAAACTTTGGAATTTGACTGGAGGTATCTGTTGCTCCATAGAAAAAGCCAAAGCCAAAGAGAGATGTCCTCAAATTCTCGACGGCATTTTCCTGTGAAAATGCTGAAGCTAAAGCCGAAGCCACAGCCAAAGCACTGTGAGTGCTATTACTTAATAGGAATGTGATGATTGTGCTGGGTTTCGCATGAACACAAATTCACCCCCCAAAACTTAAACTTAAAAGTAAAATATGTGTACGATATTATTGCATACACACACACACAGAGTCTTACAGTGCAAAAGTGGCAGAATAGGGATGGACACTTAGTAACTCACTTCTTGTTTTACTTCTGTAAAACAAAAAAGGAATTATGATTGACCCTATGATTGAAGCTTTAATAAACTCAATGCCTTATGCTTCCAAAGTTTGACTGATCTGAAATCATGGATTAGATAAACATCACTCACTCTTTCGGTGTGTCTTTGTTGAGTCGCTTGTCCTATACTGTTCTTAGCTGTCTATATAAGTATTAATTATTGTGTGTGTTGTAAGTTTTTAATGGACCACAATGGAAGCAGCCTTTGGCTTTTTTGTGTTCAATGCATTTGGCGCTGGCGTTTTATCGTTGCCAATAGAGTATTCTATTCTACGCTTCTTGCCGTCTTATATAAATAAATACTGTACAGTAGAAGTAAAAGTATTGGAAATCCTCCAGTAAACAAAAAAATACCTCAAAACTGTACTTAAGTTCAGTACTTGAGTACATGTACTTAGTTACGTTCCACCACTGAGCACATGTAATAGTTGCTACACTGTGTCAGACTTGGTTAGCATTTGGAATGTGAATTGCCAGGCCACAGTTGTAAATAATTAAATTAAATAAATAAATGGTCCAAGTAGATCCAATTCTGTCCTCTTACAACAACCATGTGTCATCCTCGAGAACTCTTGAAACAACGTCATGTCAAATGTGTGTGACTGCATTTCTGTTGTGTATTTGTGATGTGATGAGTGGTGAGTGGTGTATTCATCTCTGTTTTGAGTCATGGTGTTTTAACTATGTACGTTTTGCTCTTGTTCACACAGACATGTCATGCTGTGGCCAATACAAGTTGAAGATATGGACAACCTGAATGTTCTCTACCGGGAGGCTCTGAAGGTGGTCCATACAAAGGATTTTTATGTGGAGGTCTCATAAGATCAAAGGCTGTCCCAGCAAGGTGAGACGACTCACCTGAGTTAGATAACTTGAGTAGTTAATTCCATCAGTCACATATTCTTCCAGGTCTTATGGGCCAAACTTAAAACATTTAAAAGCATTTCCTTCACAATAAAATCAATTAGCACTTGCCAAGTTGCACATAACTACTGTCAGAGCAAACAGTTGCACTGACCGATTTATTAGTAATTAACTATATTTACACAAAAGCAGTCATAGTTTCACTGCCTTTTGATGAAACTTAGCTAATCTTCACCTTCTTCCTTGTTTTTTACTTCAGCCTTGTACGAAGGCAACGTGGTTGGGGCAGTGTGCTGCCGTATGGAAGAAAAAGAAAAGAAAAAGAAGAACAAAACTAAACGGCTGTACATAGCCATGATTGCCTCCTGTCAGAGGTACAGGGGCAAAAAAAAATCGGTATGGTGTGCAGTATCTACAGTATACAATACTATCAGTACTTCACAGTGGAGTTCACTTGAAATTAATCATGGGTTTTGTTTTAAAAACTGTCTGTACTCTCATTCTAGGATTGAAACTGATGGAGCATGTCCTCAATATTTTCAAACAGGATCGCAGTATAGATGACATCTATCTGTGAGTGGTAGTATTTTCAACGAATGTGATGATGTTTGTGTTTGGTTTTTGCATAAACACAAATTGACCCCCAAAAATCCATAAATTAAAGACTTTTTCTGTAACTAATGTTGAACCCCATTTCCCTCCCCTGCAGTCACGTGGAGTCTGGGGCCAAAGATATAATAAAATGGTATAAAGGGTTTGGGTTTGTGGAGGACAAAGTCGTAGGGGACTACTACTCGGTGGGCAAAGATGCAACAATCATGAGTTATTGGAAAAGAAAATCGGAATAGAAAATAGTAAGTATTGCAAAGATTGATTGTTTATGTATGCATTGTTGTTCACATTTTTATCTGTCATTTCGTATCCTGCATTGTTGTTGTGATGTATTATCTGTACGTTTTGCTCTTGTTCACACAGTGATGTCAAGCTGCAGCCAATCAGTTCTGCAGATATGGAGAAGCTGAATGTCCTCCACCACCTTATTTTTAGGGAGGGTGAAGAAGACCGGAAGAAATACGCTAACAAAGGAAAAAAAAGGTAAAAGAACTCAGCTGATCAGTTCGACATTAAGTGAGTCACCTATAACATTTTTAGAGAGCTGCATGGTGAGACCATGTTGAGACCCCTGTTACTGAACAAACAGTAACAGGGGTCTCACGCTGGTCTCACCATCTCTCCAAAAATGTGATATTGGGCCCCTGGGTCAGTATGTGTGCATGTACGATTGATATTTAACCACAGTTTTATTTTTAGGACGAATGAAGACTGTGAATCCAGTACAGAACATTCACAGAATAAGAAAGGAGGAAGAGGAAGAGGACAAAGACAAAGCAGAGTTGAGAAGATCGACATTGAGTGAGTCACCTATAACATTTTTGGAGAGATGCATGGTGAGACCATGTTGAGACCCCTGTTACTGAACAAACACTAACAG
The DNA here is from genome assembly GCF_963280865.1 of Gymnoscopelus braueri. Taxonomy (NCBI): domain Eukaryota; kingdom Metazoa; phylum Chordata; class Actinopteri; order Myctophiformes; family Myctophidae; genus Gymnoscopelus; species Gymnoscopelus braueri. The sequence continues at coordinate 41,619,543 of NC_137616.1, read as the reverse complement.
GGGTCTCACCATCTCTCCAAAAATGTGATATTGGGCCCCTGGGTCCATGCAGCCCTGCTCAGTAATCCACCTCTGCTTCTTGCTACCAAGTATGTGTGTATACAGTATGATATTATTGTATACACACACACACACACACACACACACACACACACACACACACACACAGAAGTAGAAGTATTGAAAAGTATTGAAAATTGGAAATCCTCCAGTAAACAAAAAAATACCTCAAAACTGTACTTTAAGTACAGTACTTGAGTACATGTACTTAGTTACTTTCCACCACTGAGCATGTGTAATAGTTGCTACACTGTGTCAGACTTGGTTAGCATTTGGAATGTGAATTGCCAGGCCACAGTTGTAAATAATAAAATAAATAAATGGTCCAAGTAGATCCAATTCTGTCCTCTTACAACAACCATGTGTCATCCTCGAGAACTCTTGAAACAACGTCATGTCAAATGTGTTCAACTGTGACTGTATTTCTGTTGTGTATTTGTGATGTTGTACTGAGTGGTGTACATTATGTAATGAGTGGTGTATTCATCTCTGTTTTGAGTCATGTTTTTAAAGTATGTACGTTTTGCTCTTGTTCACACAGTGAAGTCAAGCTGGATTCAATCAGCTCTGCAGACATGGAGAAGCTAAATGTCCTCCACCGGGAGGCGATGGACCAGGAGTTTGATTATAACTTCTATGTGAAGGTTTCAAAACTCGGGCTGTCCCGGCAAGGTGAGAGGACTCACCTGAGTTAGATAACTTGAGTAGGAAATGCAATCAGTCACATATTCTTCCAGGTCTTATGGCCCAAACTTCATAAATGTAAAAGCATTTCCTTCCTTCACAATAAAACCAATTAGCACTTGCCAAGTTGGACATAACTACTGTTATCAGAGCAAACAGTTGTAATCTATTTGTAATTAACTATATTTACACAAAGCAGTCACAGTTTCACTGTCTTTTGATGAAACTTAGCTAATCTTCACCTTCTTCCTTGTCGTTTACTTCAGCCCTGTACAAAGGCGAGTTGGTTGGGGTCGTGTGCTGCCATGAGGAGACTGACATGAAAGGAAAGGAGGAACCACGTCTGTACATAGACACCATCGCCTCCTGTGAGAGGTACAGCGGCAAAAAAAATCGGTATGGTGTTCAGTATCTACAGTATACAATACTATCAGTACTTCACAGTGGAGTTCACTTGAAATTAATCATGGGCTTTGTTTTAAAAACTGTCTGTACTCTCATTCTAGGATGGAAACTGATGGAGCATGTCCTCCAATGTTTCAAGAATAGCAAATTAGACCACATCTATCTTTGAGTGGTAGTATTTAACGATAGTGATGATGATTGTGTTTGGTTTTCGCAAAACAAAAATGTACCCCCAAAAAATCCATTAAAGACTTTTTCTGTAACTAAAATGGAACCCCATTTCCCTCCCCTGCAGCCATGTGGAGCTTGAGGACAAGGACAGGGTCGCATGGTACGAAAGATTTGGGTTCGAGGTGGACAAGGTGGAACGTGGCCTCTACACGAACACACCAGGCACCAAATGCGACGATGCCTATGCCATGATATACCGGAGAAAATAGTAAATGTAAAAAAAACTATTTTAATTAAATTTTAATCTGAAATGTAACAAAATGTATAAAATGAATATGGTTATGAAATATATAAATATATAATTATATACGTTGCTATAGCAAATATAGTGATGAGTACTTATGTAATTATTTAGAAATATTGGCTTTGTTTCAATGATTGATTATGCTATTATGTTTCTGTTTTATGTAGCTTATTTAAAGCAAGAAGGGTAGGCACTATAAGCTAAAGCAGGGCTACTCAACTTAAGATGGCTAAGGGGCCACTCAGCAAAATACCAAAAGTCCAAGGGGCCGCCATAAAAATTACGGTCCTATTTTGGATTTTTCGATTTTGTAACACACAATAAAATGTACACAGGGGTGCACATAACTTTCCGTTTTGTCAACGGGGGGGGGGGGGGGGGTTTCAGCACGGTGCCCACCGGGACAGTTTTGTCAACGGGGGGGGGGGGGGGGGGGGGGTGCTGCGCTGTTTGGTGAACCCCACAAGGTTGGTGCCCTGTGCTGCGCTGCTTTTATCCGCCAAATTTGGGACGTTCACGGCATATTTTTGCACCATTACGGTACGTTCATCATCGGTGACTGACGAGTGCCTCTAACAGCCGCTGCGTGCAGCGGGCTGCGAGTCGCAGCCTGTCTGTGTGTCAGGATGCGAGGCTCACACAATCACAGCATGCGTCCCCCTGCGCCTATGGCTGTACATGGGGCCGACACGTGCTTTAGCGTGAGTGTGTGAGTGTGGCTTCAGGAAGTAAATCTCCAGGCTTTTATTTTTTAGTTTTGCTAAAAAATAAAAGCTTGGAAATTCCGGTCCCAGCTGTTGGTACGCAAAAGCGCCTCGCGTCGTCTGATGTGGTGCTCATTATTTATTTTGGGTGCGCATGCGCACCTGCGCACCAGTTATGTGCACCCCTGATCATATTCTTTTCACTGTACCAGTTTATTTTGTGTGTATGTCCAGTGGCATCAGTTCAGCAAAAGCTAAGGTATGGCAAGGTTAGGGTTGCCAACTCCCAGAGATTGAAATAAGGGACACCTATCCTGGGCGGGAAAATGTGGGGGTCAAACCCCCCCAAAAACCCCAAATGCATAGAAAACTATACATTATACCTGTAACAATTGACGCACCTGTATGTATGTCTGTCTGTTTGTTTTTGAAAAATGTTTTAGCAACCCATACATTTGAACGGAAATGTATATTTTTAAAATGTATATTTTTATTTCAAAAAAAAAAAAAAAAAAAAAAATTTTTTTTTTTTTTTTTTTTTTTTGGGGGGTTTGACCATCGGGCCGCCAAGACGCGGCGTGCGGGCCGCATGCGGCCCGCGGGCCGCGTGTTGAGTAGCGCTGAGCTAAAGCTTAGGCCTACACCTTTTCGGTCTATAGCAGTCTTGTGCTGCTTTGTTTTTGTTGTTAATACATGTATGCCCTGTCTATTGAAGCAGGAGGTCTCTCCACATTAAAACCATCATAACTCACTGAATTCTCAAGTTAGGTTAGGGTTCAAGCGGTTTAGTTTGTTACAAATTGACTTGCTATCTAGGATGTACTATGCAATGAAACTTTCTAGGAACCAAAGTTCATGAGACAGACATAATTTTGAAGCAATTTAGATTTTTCTAAAAATTTTCCACCTATGATGACAGTGTTGTTTGGGGACAAGAACTGATCCTTAAAACCTGTAGTCATCGCTAGAGTGTTACATTGTGATGCAATGCCTTGTCAGCTTGTAGATCGTCTGTTTTCTATATTTATCAAAGAACATTTTAAGAAAATGTCCCTCTCTGTTTTACACATCGAACCCTGCAAACATTGAATGTCACAGATTTTTTTGTTACCATATGCAGTCACCTGACCATTATCGCCTTAACTTTATGCCTGTGTTTTCTCTAAATCTCTCTCTTGCAGCCATTAGACATGAACTACCGTTCCCCAGCGTGATCCACCTTTTTTGGAGCCGTCACCCCCACCCTCCCCCCTGCAGCTGCTGCCGTGGCCCTGTGGAAGAGAGCCAGGAACAGTCCTAAAATTGTCCTAAAATGAGACAAAAAGTTGAGGATTGTAAAAGGCATGCTTTACTCATCCCATTACATTCACTCATGAACACCTACGACGAATTTGCTGCAGCCCCCCCCCATCATCCAGCGCTGGCGTGGACTCAGTCCAAATACAGCTATCAGCCGCTTGATGTTAGAATGTGCTAAAAAAAAGTGGATGCCGCTATATCTTGAGTCCTATGACCACAGAGTGCTCTATAACATGGTGAAACAAAGAATGAAGGCGGAGGAGGAGGAAGGCCGGTCGGGGTCCGAGGAAGGCCAGCCTGAGGAAGGCCAGCCCGAGGACGAGGTGCCTGACTTGCGATACGAGGTTGACGAGGCACTGGAAGCCCAGATGATAGTCGAGGTTGACGAGGCGTGGGCTTGCATCATGGCGAGGCAGGGATGGACTGTGAGAAAGACCTAGCACTACATGGCGACTGGAAACCACTGACCAGGCTAGCTCTCGTCTTTAAGCAAATTTGTTCCAGCAGCCCGTTTAAATTTTTGATTGTTTGCATAATAATAAAAAACAATTTAACTAAAATTGTCCTAAAATGGACACGTCACACATGTCCTAATGTTTTTCAAGGACGATTCCAGATTAGACCATATCTACCTGTGAGTGGTAGTATTTTCAATGAACGTGATGATGATTGTTTGGTTTTCGCATAAACTAAAATTGACCCCCAAAAATCCATTAATTAAAGACTTTCTGTGACTAATATTGAACCCCATTTCCCTCCCCTGCACTCACATGGAGTCTGAGGACGAAGTCACAATTAAATGGTATCAAAGGTTTGGGTTCGTGAAGGAGAAAGTGGAATTGAAAAGACATCGGGGGCCAACTGCCCCAATACTAAAATACTGGAGAAAAAAGGAGGGTATTAAGAGTTATAGCACATCGGTTTGATGTCAATGGAGTTTGAAGCCAAAGAGGGCAGGTATTGTTTGAGGGGAACAAATATGCTTAAAGTAACTAAGGTCAGAACAAATATAAAAACAATGTGCATCTGCAAAAGCGATACAAGTATGGAATGGTTGTGAAAATGATTTAAAAACATAAAATTAATATGGTTATGAAATATATAAATATAATATATGATGATTATATACGTTGCTATATGAAATATAGTGATGTGTAATTATTAATTATGTAATATTTAAAGTGTAGAAATATTGTCTTTGTTTCAATGATTGATTATTATTCAATTATTTTTCTGTTTTATATAGCTTATTTAAAGCAATAAGGGTATGCACTATAAGATAATTGTTTTATTGTACGAAAAGTCATATGTGTGTATGGCTTATGACAAAATAAACTCTTAACTTCTCATGTCTTTGGTCAAGAATTAATTCTGAGTTCCTAAGAAAGACTTTGCTTATCTTCAAGCTTGACAATACTGACACTACGTTTCCTCAAGGTAAGCCCCTTCTCGGACGTTAGGAGGACTATTATCCATTATACAAGGAGTTATAAATAATGGATAATTTCATTTCATATTTTTATGACAGCTTTATGAGTTACAACGCACAAACAGATAAAGTGGCGGAGAGATGGGAAAAGGACTTTCAAATTGAATACGATAAGGACTGTTGGACTGAATGCATCTTTTCTAAGCAATAGGTTTAAAAAAAGATGCGGTGTAGGATACTTCATAACTTCACCTCAATCTTTAAAATGTTTTTATCCCAGTAGCTGTAAAGGTGCATTTGCTACTACCATCCTTTCTTCCCACATCTGATCTTAGTCCTTCCATTACCACTTTTGCTCAATTGGTAGAACATGACCTGGCTAAAAAGTGGCTAAAATGGAAGCTACAGTATACATGATCTTGAATTAAGAAAATACATTAGTCACTCCTTTACATACGACTTCTCCTTCTGCTCTGTGGATGGAGTGACTTTAGATTTGCCAGCCAACAGATGGTATATGAGACTCACAAAACTCTGTCTGTTTGATACCACTATCTACCGAAAACCACTCAGCAGGAACACTTTACTAAGAGCGAACAGCAATCACTCTAAACAACTCATTCGTAACATTCCTATTGGCCAATACCTGCGCCTTAGGCGTAACTGTAGCTCCACCATAGACTTTGAATCCAAAGCTACAGATCTCACCAACCGCTTCATAGAAAGAGTCTATAACCAAGTGGACCTAGACGCAGCGTATAATAGAGCTCTACATACGGACAGAACGTCCCTACTCATACAAAAGTCCAAACAGACACCCACTCTGCTCTGTTTCGCAACGCAATACTCTCCAGCGGCAGGGTTAATTAAGAATGCCTTCCTTAAACATTGGCACGTCCTAAAAAGTGATCCCAAACTTGCAAACATGTGTACTGATCCTCCTCTCTTCTGTTTGACGCTCCAGAAGTCTCAGAGACCGTCTTGTCCACTCGGACATGAAAACACCCTCCCCCCTACCTGGCTCCCTAATCCCCCACAGGGTTTTTATAAATGTGGTAACTGTGCTCAATGCTCTAATTCATCAAATACTATTTTTTTTACCTATCTACGTACATACTGGTAAAAAATACAAAATATCCTCATTTATAAATTGTAACTCAACCCATGTGGTCTACATGCTCAAATGTCCCTGTGGACTGGCATACATTGGTCAAACGAAACCAAGAGACCACTTAAACTTCGTATAGGTGAGCATAAAACTGCTGTTTGCACTAACAACCCAGAATATGCCATGGCCAGACACTATAAACAAGCAAATCATGGCTCCCCAGCATCCCTGAAATTCTGGGGAATAGAAAATTTCAGCCTCATCACAGGGTGGTGACATAATTAACAAATTGCTTCGCAGAGAAGCACTGTGGATCCACAACCTTGACACTTTACAACCCAATGGTCTAAATGAAGAACTGAGCCTTTCATGATTTCTATAGACGGTCCCTGAGGCTTCCTGACATGTTTTTGTGTGCTTTTTATTCTTGAGTGTTTCACCCCTTTTTTGTGTCTTAATTAAAAATGTGTCAAAAAAAGTGTTTTTGCATTGGCCTAATATTCTTTGGCCTTTATCTTTTTATGTACACTGTTTTAAACGTACCTTATCATGGCATTATATGGTTACACTATTTTGTATATCCTGTAATATGTTAAATGGTCCATATGCCCTGAGCTAACCCTAATCATCACTGATTGTCGCAACCTTGAGACTGACGTGTAGTACTAGGTAATTACCACTAAACAGAGGGCCATCTACCATTGGTTTATTGAGAGCACAGCCCATGCCTACCTCTGTGTGTATATATAAGCCTACTTAGATGCTGCTACCCATGACTCTGAGGAAGGTCGAAAGACCGAAACTTCAGTTAACTTTTACTTGCAGCTAAACAATAAAAGGCTTAAATTGTCCGTGTTGCTCCAGCGTTGATCTCTTCTGCATCTATTGTCCCTAGCCTTGTGACGCACCGGACTGGCCGTTTAAAGCCGAGGCGCAACGGTAGAATCCCTTTTTTTTTAACTTGAAGTCATCAGCTCTGATGCCAGGGGTGGGGACAAAATCAAACTCCTCAAACAAAGAGGCATACTGGATTTATACCCTTAAGGGCACCAGTTACCCTGGTCTCAATGAGGACTTTCTTATAGTTATTGCCTTGGTTCTGAATTATTATATTATACTGTATTTATATTTGTGCAGACTGGGGTAGCCCCATAGTATTACAAAGCAAGTATTAACGACAAAGTACTCATGTAAATAAAACAAAATACGGTAAGTAACCAAGCGAGTTGTGTAATCTCCAATATTGAATATTCATGAATCTTTTAGTTCTATATTGTAAATGTGAATATAGGAAATAATATTGAATGAATTGACAGTAATGCAAATAGTACCAGGGACCCGAATCATTGTCCAATAATTATCCAAACAGAAGTATAGTTTGACAATGATGCCTATTAAAATCCATCATATCTATACAGTACTAGCAGTAGTTCAGAGAAGTTCACTTGAAAGTAATCATGGGTTTTGCTTTAAAAACTGTCCAGGTAATGTAATTGAGTACTGTCTAGGTTCCCGGTAACCCCCCCCCCAGACACATACACACACACAAAAGAAAAGGAAAATCCATGAAAAGTTATTTTCGCCACCTTTCATTTTGCTACTACATATTGTGCAAACTGCGTTGCATATTAAACTTTTTCATAGATTTCATAGCTTCATAAAGACGTGTTGAACAGCACTATCATCAGTGTTGTGTAAATTGATGGTTTGTTTGTTAGTTAACACATTATCTTTTCCATTAATATGTTGGATTCGTATAACCACTTAAACCCTCCATGCTTTGTAAACTTGACTGTACTTGGTCTGCTCTTTTAACCCTAATCCCTTTTTTTTTAACTTGAAGTCATCAGCTCTGATGCCAGGGGTGGGGACAAAATCAAACTCCTCAAACAAAGAGGCATACTGGATTTATACCCTTAAGGGCACCAGTTACCCTGGTCTCAATGAGGACTTTCTTATAGTTATTGCCTTGGTTCTGAATTATTATATTATACTGTATTTATATTTGTGCAGACTGGGGTAGCCCCATAGTATTACAAAGCAAGTATTAACGACAAAGTACTCATGTAAATAAAACAAAATACGGTAAGTAACCAAGCGAGTTGTGTAATCTCCAATATTGAATATTCATGAATCTTTTAGTTCTATATTGTAAATGTGAATATAGGAAATAATATTGAATGAATTGACAGTAATGCAAATAGTACCAGGGACCCGAATCATTGTCCAATAATTATCCAAACAGAAGGATAGTTTGACAATGATGCCTATTAAAATCCATCATATCTATACAGTACTAGCAGTAGTTCAGAGAAGTTCACTTGAAAGTAATCATGGGTTTTGCTTTAAAAACTGTCCAGGTAATGTAATTGAGTACTGTCTAGGTTCCCGGTAACCCCCCCCCCCAGACACGTACACACACACACACACAAAAGAAAAGGAAAATCCATGAAAAGTTATTTTCGCCACCTTTCATTTTGCTACTACATATTGTGCAAACTGCGTTGCATATTAAACTTTTTCATAGATTTCATAGCTTCATAAAGACGTGTTGAACAGCACTATCATCAGTGTTGTGTAAATTGATGGTTTGTTTGTTAGTTAACACATTATCTTTTCCATTAATATGTTGGATTCGTATAACCACTTAAACCCTCCATGCTTTGTAAACTTGACTGTACTTGGTCTGCTCTTTTAACCCTCTAAAACAAACCTCCTGGCTGAAAATAGCCGATCTACAAGCTCACAGCATTGTAATCTCGTGGCTGCTCTTAAACACATTGACTGCCAGAGTTTATTCATAATGTACTCACCCCCTTGCCAGCGATTTGCGTGTTTTTTTGTTGTTGCTATTTTGTTATTTAAATTCATTTAAGTTGTCTGGCTGCGGTTTTAAACACATATGACAGATCGACCAGCGGAGAGCAGCAAATTGACACCTCGATCACTCGCTGACTCGCTTGACCCCCCCCCCCAAACAGGCTCAAACAGTCCATACGTCATAACCGGCTGTGACATTTTCGACAATCGCCGATCGGGCTTCAGACCGTTGTGATACACGACGACGATGACTGTTCGTCACCCAGACTAAAGAAAATAGAAGTGGAGCTCTCCGTTCGTTTTTTATACCGTGTGAAAAAAAACGTGTTTTGGCCTAAAGAGCGCATTTTTCAAGCTAAAACCGGAAACCGGAAACGGAAATCGCTGAAATTGCTTCCGGGTGAAGCGGAGGTGAGTGGAAAAAGAAACTGAACAGCGTGAACGTCTATTAACCAAAGTAAACAATAGGATGCAGATCTGCGTTCTAGATTATTCTGGCAGCCCACGGTTTTATCTAATAGGACGCAGATCTGCGTCCATGGCAGCTTATGTGTTAAATGTTCTGCAAATTTTCTCCCCAGCATAGGAATGCTAGGGTTCAAGTGGTTAATGTAAAAAAAAAAGCAAAAAACGTTTCTACCCCCATCCCCCCCAGTTTAGAGAAAAGATTATAACAAGATGAAAAGGTATGTGCTAGAGAAAGAACCTCCAAAACCAACATGAAGATGCTGAGAAGCTGGTTTCTTCCTGAGCTGGAACGGTCTTCAAGATGTCCACTTCCTCCTGTGTTTGTCATCTGGGACTGGTCATCTGCACTGTGGAACAAAACATGAAATGATTAACTAGTGTTACAAAAGAAGTGTGTGAGTCTCTTCCACTTCACTTGTTCAACATCGTTGATTGCCTTCAAGTCTCTTCTTAAGTATCACTTCTTAACCTTTACCGACAGTCGAGTCTACATTCAATTTGATCTCATCCTCATCTATGTCCGTTTTTGAGTCTATAGGTCAGTGTGTGCTTCCCTTGCACACACACACACACGGGTACATGCTCTATGAATAATTGCCTATATGCCCTGCTTTCACATTTATCTCTCTAGCTTTGTACCTATTTCTTTGTTTTGCTTGCTCGTATTTATTGCTCCGTTTTTGTTTTGTTCCGTTTCATTGCCTTGCAAATCAGTGATAGTGGGCTTTAAAAATAATGAACCAATGAAAAGTATTAAAAAGTGCTTCTGACTTAACCTAGTAACTCCATTGGATCCTCAAACTGTCGGTCAAACCACCTAACTCCAACGATCAGTTTTCCCTCCCGTCTGACTTAGTCATTCTAATCAACGATGGACATAACTATCCACATTCACTGGTCAACAAAATCCTAACTCCACTTGAGCTGGATTTGGGTTGAGTGATGAAAATATGATGACACATGCAAGTATCTGACACTGTATAAAGTCACAATACCAACTTTGACGAGGCGGTATTGCGTTGTTGTTTTCATTTCCTGAAAAGTTTATATTTTGGACATAGTTGATTTCTACCCGACAGAAGAGATACTGTATAGTACAAGTATAACTATCAGTGAAATACATAAGTATTTAGTTCCTGTGCAGTAAGAGAGAGACCTGTCACAATGAACAGGACACACACCATCTCAGTGACTGTAGTTGGTCTCCTCTGTTGCTGTGACGCCTTGTAGATCACACCTGAAGACACCTTGTAGATCACCTGAGGTTGTATAAGTGATATGTGGGGTTATCAATTCAACTTTTTGTTTGTTGTGTTAGACATCATCACATGAATACAATATATATTCTAAAACATGCCCTTACTGTAGCAAAATTGATTCATTGTCCCAGCCAGGCTGAAGGCGTGGCAGAGACAACGTTTTGCAACCTGTCTGTCCGTCCGTCTCTGTGGACAGCTGATCTCCGGCACCGTTGGCCCGACCAACGTGAAACTGTGCACACACGCTCCCTGGATGTCAGAGCAGAACCTCTGGCTCCAATGTTTCACATGGGCCTGTTATAGCACCACCAGGAGGCCGATTTGTGCAAAACACATATCTTGATATTACTATCACGCAAATCGGACAGATTATCTCTATAGTCATGTGATCAAGTCGGGATCTGTCCGATTTTTCTTATTCCATCCTGATTGGCTAAGATTGGCATCTGAAGTTTGCAGGAGTGGCCCATTTTTAACAAAATGCCTCAAATCATGAACAGCGTCCCATTGCCGTGGAACTTGGCACGCACATTCCCACTAGGCCGAGGAGGAAATGCCACCCTTTTCACATTGTCCTCTTATAGGGCCACCAGGAGGCTGATCAAAACGGTACACATTATCTCTAGTCATGTTGTGATCAACACGGATCTGTCCCGTCTGTTCATATTCCATCCTGATTGGCGAATTCCGAACATTGCTGGCCCATAATAACCTACCTGACCGAGACCTGTGCTCCAAGGAGCACTTTTTCTAGTTGGATATGATTGTCTGATTTAACCACTTCAAGGCTCAAATGTATGTCAAATAGCAAAAATAGGCAATCTACAGTACAAGCTCACAAGGCGTCAAGTTGCGACATGTTGGGAGCTTAAAAATCTGCTAGATTTGCTGAATGTTCACCTATTACGACATGCCCAGAATAGGGTCGCTAGGGTTCATGTGGTTAGTACGTTTTTTGGCTTGAGCTTGTTACTCATGCATCACATTTATATCAATTTCTTCAAAAGAACAAAAATCAAAAGCAACAACATAACACAACATAACACAAGCAATACATAATAGGTTAGGTTTTATGTTTATTCATAATACATAGTTGTATTTTGTCTTGTGTACCTTTTTATTTGGAGGTGGTTTGGCTCTGACTGCCTTTTCTCCATCACCGGGAACACGATTTGGGCATTAGGCTTCGCATTGACAAACTGCTGAAATAGTAATGACAGAATTAAAAGTTAAGTGATATTTCTGATTAAAATAAAACGTTTTTTGTTAATAGGTTCAAGCTCTATATTCTGTTATTAATCACTGCTATAGTGTTGTTCAGGAACAGCGTCTCCCATCTCTTTAATAAACAGAAAATAAATGATCAGGTTGGTCACCAATTTAACTTTATCCAACCAGGAAAGAGCACCCAGTAATCAGTTTCAATGTTATATTGTTCTAATTCCAATATGGCAGCTAATTTTTTTTATCATCACAATTTCACATTATCCTGTAATCTGTAGAGGGCTCGCCCCTGATTGGTACATTTTTTAAATCCTGAAATGAAAATGTATTTTTGTTAACTAAGGAGCTGGAGAGAGGAAACAAACACTCTATTGCTATATACAACTATTTTAACACTTATTTCACTTACAGCAAATTTAACTTTTTATCTAAAAAGTCAAACCCACTTTTACTTTTTTCATTTCCTGAAAAGTTAATATTTTGGACATAGTGGATTTCTGCCCAACAGCAGGGATCTAGTACATGTATAACTAGCAGTAAAATGCATGAGTATTTCCTTCCTGTGCAGTAAGAGAGATCCCTGTCACAATAAACAGGACACACACCATCTCAGTGACTGTAGTTGGTCTCTTCTGTTGCTGTGACGCCTTGAAGATCCCACCTGAAGACACCTTGTAGATCACCTGAGGTTGTAGAAGTGATATGTGGGGTTAATAATTCATCTTTTTGTTCATGGTTGTGTTAGACATCACATGAACACAATTCATATATTCTAAAACATGCCTTTAATGTAGCATTTTTTTCAAATGTTGTCTTAACCACTTCAATGTAGAGTTGTGACGTGTTGTGAGCTTAGAAATAGGCTAGATTTGCTGAATATTCACCTATTATGAAATGCCCAGAATAGGGTTGCTAGGGTTCATGTGGTTAGTAAGTTTTATGGCTTGAGCTTGTTACTCATGTATCAACATTATATCCATTTCTTCCTCAATAGCGCTATTTTAACACTTATTTTGAGAAGCAAGCATTTTGGTGCTAGAATAATGGCAGGTGGTCATTTCTTTAAAAAGATGGTTGTGGACTATATAACATGACGACTATCATATGAAATCAGGGGACAGGCTTATGGAAATGTGCTGACAGGAATACTTTACTTATATCCTTAAGTCCAACCTGTCATTGCTGTAGTCTCAGAAGATGGGTCTGTTTTGTTCTCTCTGTCTTGGCCTTTGCTACAACTGGTACAGGGCAGGCTGTGGTGTTATTTTTACCACCTTGTGCCATGTTGTGGCAAAGCTTGTGGAGGACTGGGCTGGTACACTGTTGATATGTAAGTCTTTCAACTGTTTCCAGAGGTCCAGGGTATGGAAGATGGCCACAAAAACCTGTGGAGCTGGTATGAGGGAGACACACATGGACAGGTGTGTTACTGTTAGGTTGGTTTAGGCTAATTAATCATACCTGTCAATTAATTTAGCCATTAATTAGTGTTTAACACAGTGCAGGTTAGACTATGCCAGCCTTTAGTTGGCTGAGTTAAAGAGAACTCAATAAACACTAAGGTTTCCCCAGTCAGGCTGTCAAATGAATGACAAACAGTATACAATCATAGTACAATTGTACGGATCTTTATTACACTACTGGTTAGAAGAGCAATAGATAGAATAGAATAGATAAATAATAAAATATAGCAGGGCACAATATACTGATTACAGGGACCCTGGGCAATACAGTGAACCTGTTGTTATGCTACTATACATAAAACCCAGTTGGCTCAATGAATACCCTTTCAGTGATCATGAACTGAACACTCATGTGGGGAACAGACAGACACAAAATACAATACATCAAAAACACAACTTAGAAACTATGGGACAATTAACAGTAAGGGCAGTGGCAGACCCAACGCCTCTGCAATCTGTAAAGTTAAATATCAGTTTCAATAATATACCATAATACTAGATTAGTTCTAATAGACTAATATTAGATGTACTGTGTTGCCATGGCATGACCTGCTACTGTCATGGTCCATTGAACACCAGCAGCTCACAGCCGTTGCCAAACCCTACATAAACAAATACAATCCCTCGTTACTTTAATTCTATACACAGCAGTACCATGCCAGTTAAAATGCACAACTATAAAATCAATAAACGGCACAAAATCGTAGTATTCATAAATGTTTGCATACCTGTAGTTCCTCCACAGCCAAGCTTGACAGCAGCAGGTGCATCCAACCCTCAATCACCTGGTTTGGCTACCTGTTGGAATCATAGAGTTGGAATAAGCTGCAGCTGTGAGCTATGTTAGTCCATTGGTTCACAAATAAAATAATCTAACTTTTTCATGGTGTTTTGATGACAGAATAACAGCAACAATATCATTTAAACCTGAAATTGTGTTGACTCTGACAACAGGAACCTTCAGGAAAACCCTTATTTTATATATATATATTTTTTTTTAGCAAAAAAGAAACTTACTTCACAGTTGAATACTGCCACCTTGTGGAATAACAAAGCCAAATCAGCCGAAACAACCCTCTTAGATAAAGTGCTGTTACTCACATCTGTTCAAATGAAATCCCCTGAATTAACATTACCAGCTGTTACAGTGCTGTATAATATAATATATCTACTTACAGTGCTGTGGAAAACCCATCATTAATGTCTTGTCTTGTCTTGTCTTGTCTTGTCTTGTTTTGTTTTGTTTTGTGGTGACGTCATGCAGGTTGATGTTGCTGCTTAACGTTGTCACCTGTTGATCTTTATTTAACCTGTTTCCGCTCCTGAGTCACTTTGTCAACATGGACATGTCCTTCAAACACACAATGTACACTGTTCTGTCTGCTTCTATGAAATAAATGTATCATTTTACTCCAACAGTTGCATAATATTTCTTCAGGGAGTTCAGCTACTGACACTGTGGACTCCATGATGCCAGCAAGCTGTTATTCTTTGACGCTAAACTAGAGTGCAAGCATTGCTTTAACCTGCATATCGCCCCCTACTGGGGAGCGTACTCAAGTTCCCTCAGCCCTATGCTCCCTCAGCCCTATGTTCCCTCAGCCTTATGTTCCCTCAGCCCTATGTTCCCTCAGCCTTATATTCCCCCATCCCAAAATAGACCCTATGTTGCCTCAGCCCTATGTTCCCTCAGATTCATTGGTAAAATGGGGTAATTTTTTTGCTCTTGTCTGTCATGAGAAATTTTTTAGCAAGACCTAAAAAAGTGATAGACATATTTTTAACATGGGCCATGGAACTGAATTGTACAAATGGAGTGTGACAATAGACATGGCATGTCACAAAAGGTTACATTTTTTATATCTAAAAAATGTATGGACAGGTTTATACATAAAGGTGCTCTAAGTTATATTTTCTTGCTAAAACAAAATGTTGTTTGTTAAAGGTTAAAACACTATTTTCTGACAATAATCGCTATAGTGTTTGTTCAGTAACAGGGGTCTCCCCGCCTCTCCAGCTCTTTAATAAACAGAAAATACATTTTCAGGTGGGCTACCAATTTCACCCTACCAGGAGAGAGAACCCATTTATCAGCTTACATTGTATTCTTATTGTTCTTATTGTCTGTGCACAATTGAATATACATAGCATCACAAATAATCAAAAACTTGTTTGAACATTCATGCAGTCATGTAATTATGAGAAAAGTAAACAGGTTATCTTTTCTGCAAAAGGAAACCTGCCTTGGATCAAGACTGTCATACATTTATTTGTATTGATTATGTCAATTGAGTATCTATGACAGCCTTCCTTGGACACTTCCCCAAATAGTGTTTGGAGTTCCGTGTTTAAGGCCCGTACATCTCCATAAATAATATAAAGTGCTCACCTGGTAAGCACTTTATATCATTATTATTATATTACCCCTACAGTAACAGGAGGGATGTTCATGTACAATTCACCAGTGAACTAGAAAGGATAACTAAAGTCTATTTACTTTGCTTTTTTGGATGTTAGATTAGGTCAATTATATCAACGCTGTTTAATAAATGACTATAAATAAAGTCACTCATACACAGAAAGTTTTGACGAGTTTTCACTGTCAAACATCTATGCCGAGGACACAAACTAACCGGCGCAGTGCTATCTACAGTATACTCATTGTCCCATGATCTATTGAATATATATATATATATATATATATATATATATATATATATATATATATATATATATATATTATCCCCTCCATATTTTTTGTCTCTTTTATAAATAAGAACCGAAAATGAATTGGGGGAAAAAGCTATGTGTCACAGTCTATTCACAGTGTCTATTGAAATGACAACGAACACAGCCATAAAGGAAACGATAAGGAAGCCATAAAGGTATCCTTTAGCCTTAGATAGACACAAACTTTCTGTGTAGGAGTGTCTTTATTTATAGTCATTTATTAAACAGCCAATAAAGCAATGTCAATAGACTTTAGTTCTCCTTTCTAGTTCACTGGTCAATTGTACATGAACATCCCTGTTACTGTAGGGGTTGAAGGTATATCGGTATATAAGTAAAGTTGGATTTTAAAACTATTTTGTTACATAATACATGTAGCTATTATACTTGTATGTCAAATATGGTCTGAAGAATCAATAGATAATTCTGGAAATTTGAATCTGGAAAGTATGGCATTTTGAAATGGAACATGTGTAGGAACCCCAATTATAAGTGTCACTGACGGCCGAGATTTCTGACTAATAACATTAATAGTTGATCGGAGTGGGACACTTTTTAAACATTTAAATATTTTGCTTTCTGTAAGGTATTAACACATTCATTACCAGGTATTAATTAATTAATTCATCCGCCACTGCCAGCGGTTTTACCTTTAATAAAAATAATAAGCCTGAGGGAACATAGGCTCTAAATTGATATGGGGGAACATAGGGCTGAGGGAATATAGGGCTGAGGGAACATAGGGCCTAATTTGGATGTGTTTTTTTTTGTTGGAGATTGAGGGAACATAGGGTTGAGGGAACATAGGGCTGAGGGAACATAGGCATGACCCCGCTTTGGGAACTCTCCCATATATGGGCATTCACATTCCCTAAAACAGTAGTATCTCTCTGTCCTATTGTAAATATAGGTTGGAGATAGCAGCTAGCAGTTAGGAAGCCCGGATCAAAACTTCAAGTTGCGACCTTATCTCCTGACCAGGCACCGGGAGGTCTAGCAATTCCAGTCATTTATATTACAAATATTATAAATATAAATACAAATATCTCCTTATATGGCAACATTTTGAGAGACCTAGAAATAGTGCGTGTCTCTTTTAAAACCTCTTATAGCTAATTCATTTATACAAACACACATGCTGAATAAGATGGTTTTACAAAGGTTCATTTAAAAGTATGGTTCTAAGGTAAATTAGTTTATTTACTCATATTAAAGACATTTCTTGTGACTCATCTAACAGACGGATGGGGGCTGTCCCAATCATCACAGCTTTTGGGCCCGTTTGTAACTGGTCAGTGGGGAAAAGGGGAGGTGTTGAAATGTGGAGAATTCCTTAACTGAAAGGTGTATAAAGTTCATTGTTTGATGTGAATGTGTGTGCTCTCTCTCATTCGACCCACAGACAGTCACCTTGTTGTAATTGCCTTGTTTGTCTTACAAATAAAAAGACTTCAATGTGTCTTCGCTTCCGGCCTTCAACCACATATACTGTATATATAAACATATACTGTACTACACCAGCACACACAACTCAAATAGATTAGTCCAGCCTGAATGACAGCACACACTCATCAAACAGAGTAGGCACCGCTTACTCACACTAGGTGTGATTTTAGAGTAGCCAATTATTTGTTACCCCTTTTTCTCGTTATGCCAATTGACTCCTCCCCACACACATTTCTATGTTGTCACTGCTGTCGTATCCTACTGACTCACCTGCCAGTGAGGAGCCCCCACCGGGAGGACGCAGAGCCCGTAGGAGTACGTGCAATGACCAATATCACCTTCCTCCTCCCCGCCCGGCTTCCCTCCCCCGAACACGGGCCAATTGTGTTCGTGTAGACGCTCGACAAAGCCGGATGCATCACGGTGGATTTGAACCCACAACCTCTGCGGTGGTGGGCAGGGACTTTACCACTGCGCCACCCGAGTGCCCACTTACTGTACTTTCATGTGAGGCTTACTGTTAGAGCCATTTGATGTCTGTCTTTTCCTTTATATGACGTCACTGCGTCTGCGGGGCGCGGTCAAGTTCAAGGTGTGTCTGGATACTTAAGCCAGTCTGCAATCAAGCGCAGGCGGTTGCTTGTGGCAGAGGCACACAGTTTTAGACTGTGTGAGTTTGAAATTACGTTCTTGAGCACACGTCGAAACTTCTTTTTAGCCTGGCAACCATGTAGTGCCTTATAAGTATAGGACTTATTGACACTACATTTAGGTCTAAAACTACCTCAGTTCAGAGTGATTTGCTTATTGGGAGCAAATCACATCAGCGAGGCTCGCTTGGAACGCGCACGGACAGGCCGTGTGTGTTTGTTGTGGAGTGGAGTGGACGGAGGCGACGGAGCCACGGCGGAGACGGGGACCCACGGTGGACGATCAGCGGGCGGTCAGCTGCGAGGTGCGGTTCTGTGAGCGATCGCTCACAGTACGATTAGCGGCGCAGCGCCGATAAAACAATGGCCATTGTAAAAATGTGTGCACACTAACCTAAACAAACCCAATGCATTGGTAACAAGCGCCTTAAAAAGACTTTGCGCGGCGTATTGTTTGGACAAGAGTCAAGACTGTATTGCGGGTGGAGCACGGAGTATTGACTTTATTTATTTATTTATTTATTTATTATGGAGAAAGGGGAGGCGCAAACTTGCGCTGATGAAGAGGTGGAACTTGAGGTTGGTGGGGATGGGGCTTTGGGGAAACGCACGGTAAAAATGACACCCAAAGCGTTGTTGGACAAAATTGATGGTTTGGAGAAGGAGCGAAAGGCTAAACTGAATAAACTTTTAAAAATTAAGGAAGACATCATTGCCTTGTTTAAACAGCGAAAGGCAAATGAGGCAAATGATGCATTTCGCACATTTATGGGTTTATATGGTGAAGCCAAAAAGGTTCAGGGTACTTTAATGGGTTTGCTGCCTGAGGATGAAGCAAAGAAACACCAAACATGGTATGATGCAAAAAAATGAATTTTGATGGGTTTATCGAGGCAGTGAATGAAGGTAAGTTCACATGCAAGGTACAAGGTTCCCCTGATGATGATGATGAAGGTGATTTTGATGATGATGATGACAATGGTGATGATGACAATGATGCAGAGATGTCCACGAGTCTCTGAGCTCGAGTCCGAGTCAAGTCTCGAGTCTTTGAGGCTCGAGTCGAGTCAAGTCTCAAGTCTTTGAGGGTTGAGTCGAGTCGAGTCCGAGTCAAGTCTCAAGTCTTTGAGGCTCGAGTCGAGTCAAGTCTCAAGTCTTTGAGGGTTGAGTCGAGTCGAGTCCGAGTCAAGTCTTTGAGGGTCGAGTCCGAGTCAAGTCTTTTTAAAGTCTTTTTTTTTTTTAAATGGGGGGGGGCATAGATGTAAAAGTATAGACAGGTCATAATAAATCACATTAGATTCACAGATTAGAGATTTTATGTCTTTTCCCCACAATTTATTTTCATTCAAATGAAATGTGATTGAACTTGCACTAATAATGACTTTAGTTGATTTTTCACTCTTTAAAATATAGTATTTCTTAATTATTAATAATTACAGCTTGTAGATTGGCTATTTTCATGATTTTTTATTGTTTTTAAATAATAATAAAAAAGGAACATACAAGATTTCCACCCGACAGCGATAATATATAGCCAATATGGTTCTGTATCAGTATATGAGTCAGTTTTTGCAGATTTAATTCTAATTGGCTACTATGCCTGCATATGAATTTCATGGGCCTGGGTAGGTCAGAATCAGAATCAGAATCAGAATCAGAATCAGTTTTATTGTCACATCACAGGTTTACAAGGTAAAAAAGTGGGTGAAATTCGTTTTTGTACATCGTTCCCATCGCAACGTTAATTTCCATAGAAAGAAGAGGGGGGGGGGGGAGAAGAAGAGGGGTGGGGGGCAAGTGGGAAGGAGATCAAAACAAGAGAGAGCAACAGAAGGCCAGACAAGTTATCTACATATTTACAAAGTACCCTGGCTTGGCGGAGATATGCCCTGTTGCGCACACTCGACTCCGCACAGCAGTCCAACAGCAAAGCAGGTGAAAGCAATTCACTTAAACGAGGGCTGTGTTGCGCACCAAAAAACTGTCTAAATGTGGATCCCCAGTTCAAATATGATTCTTTTGGGGGGTCACGGCCTGAAAAGGTTTGCGAACCACAGCTTTTATGCAGTGAACATTACATGAGCGTAGCGTTTACCGTGGTGAAGTGTTGAATATTCACCCAGCTGGGTTTAACGAAATGAAAATCCGATGTTTCCTAAACGTGCTGTCACAGATGATCCGACCATCTTATAAAAAATTTAAGCATATGCCAAGATAACTGAGGTTATATAGCTGATTCTGAGCTAAACATATTTGTTTAATTTCAAAGTTTTTATATTTAAACTTTATGATGAAAGGCCGCGGCGGCCACACACATAGCAGCTGTTGCGCTCGCCTCTCCATGTTTACGTTAATGAGCAGCATGAAACAGCTTGACTGAAGCCGGCTCCGCGCAGCGCGCACTGGAGCAGAGGTTTCTTTGCGGGGGGGGGACAGGGGAGTGGAAGTTTTTTGGGCATTTCATTCATTTATTTGTCCAAATAAAAAACATAAAATAAAGATTGTCCACGAGTCTTTGAGGCTCGAGTCGAGTCAAGTCTCAAGTCTTTGAGGCTCGAGTCAAGTCAAGTCTCAAGTCTTTGAGGGGCGAGTCAGAGTCGAGTCGAGAGTCTCGTTTTTGGCGACTCGAGTGCGACTCGAGTCCGAGTCCCTAACTCGAGTCCCCATCTCTGCAATGATGAGATTGATAATGAGGGTTTTGTTGCCGCCGGCAAAGGTGAAAATGTTGATGAGGTTACTATTGAGCCCCATGACAGCATTTCAAATGTTCCGTCCGTTGTTACATCCAAAGTTCATTCAAAACACCATAAATCCACCACTTCAAGGTCGAGCAAAAGATCATCCACCTCATCTGCACGCATAAAGGCAGAGGCGGAAAGGGCCGCACTAGTGGCTCGTGCTGCTGCACTAAAGGAGGTGCATGCAGTGGAGGAACAGGCTGAGGCCCTGAGGAGAACACGGGAGGAACAGGCTGAGGCTTTGAGGAGAACACAGGAGGAGGAGACTGAGGCTCTGAGGAGGAGAAAGGAGCAGCTGGAGCTGAACGCTCAAATAGCAGCCTCTGATGCTAAAATAACGGTCTTCCAGGAAGCCAGTAGCAGTGTTACTGGCAGGAAATCTGATGGCATGGAGTCCTATTTTAGGAAAGGTGCTAAACCTAAAACCGTGTCTACTCTTGGTGTACAGCAGTCCTCACAACAGCTTCAGCCACCGCTAATGTCTGTTACATCCGAGCTTCACAAAGACAAGGATGCAGCTCATACGGAGCGTTTCAACCCTCGACAAAATAAACCACCATTTCGCACATCTACTTGGGGGCCTGTGGAAAGGCAAAAAAATTAACCCATGCAGCTCTATCATCATCTCCAAACAACAATCAACCATCAGGAGATCTCTTTCAAAGACAAAATGAAATGATGGCACTCCTTGTGCAAACACAAGCCTCTCACTTCCTACCACGCAGGCAAATCCCAGAGTTTGATGGTGATCCCTTAAAGTTTCGTTCATTCATAAAGGCCTTCGAGCATTGTGTGGAGGTTAAAACCAGTGACCGGGGTGACTGCTTGTATTACCTTGAGCAGTTTACTAGGGGACAGCCAAGGGACCTGGTACGCAGTTGCCTTCATGTGCCCGTACTCGAGGAGCACTTTGGAAATCCAATAAAAGTAACAGCAGCTTACATGGACAAAATCATGGCTTGGCCAAATGTCAAGGCAGAGGATGCGAAAGGTCTTCAAGCCTACGCACTGTACTTGCGTCAATGTTCTAATGCCATGGGGGAGCTACAGTATTTGGAGGAGCTAAACGTGCCGGCTAACATGAAAGCTCTCATACAGAAACTCCCATACAAGCTCAGGGAGCAGTGGAGAGGCAAGGCATTCGACATTATTGACAAGCAAAGACGAAGAGCTTGTTTCAGAGACATTGTGAAATTTATCGAACAACAGGTCAAGATTACTTCCGATCCTGTCTTTGGTGACATCCAAGACACTCCTCTGGTAAAAGGAGGAATCAAAACCAAGCCTCAACCTCAAATAAAATCTCAGTTCAAAAGAAATAGTTTTGCAACTCATGTGGCAGTTGCTGACGACGAGTCAAAATCAGAGCCACACCAGAATACGTTTCAGAACAAGAGTATCTCCTAAAGAAAGACAATCCCTGGAACCTGCTTGTATTGCACACGTGGACATAGTGTGGAGCAATGTCCACAACTGGGGAAGAAGGCACACAGAGAGAAGCTGGACTTTTTAAGGGAGAAGGGCCTGTGTTTTGGGTGCCTGTGCACAGGGCACATAAGCAAGTACTGCGACAGGCGCATTACTTGTTCGCACTGCAACAAAACACATCCCAGTGTGCTACATATTGAGAGGAAGGAAATGGGGAGCCCTGGAGGTACCGAAGTGCCCAAAATAAAAGCAGAGAATTGCGCTACATCATCAACTTGTGGCCATACAGGGGCTGGCAACAACGGCATACTCCCCATCTTGCCCGTACAAGTTAAGTGCTCCAAGGGCAGCAGGGTGGTCCAGACTTATGCTTTTCTGGATCCAGGAAGCACAGGTACTTTCTGTTCCGAACAGCTGGTGAATAAGTTAAACATAGAAGGCCGAAGAGCGAAGATTCATTTGCGCACCATGGCTCATAGCAAGACCGTGCCGAGCTGCATTATTAATGGCCTGGAAATCTCAGAATTGACTGGCAATCAGTTCTTTGAGCTTCCTGACGTATTCACCCAAAGGGAAATGCATGTGTCTACTGACAACCTGATCAGTGAAGAGGAGCTGGATAAGTGGCCTTACCTCCAAGGTATCCAGATCCCTCGAATAGCAGCTACTGTGGACCTGTTAATTGGTAACAATGCCTCCAAGTTAATGGAACCGTGGGAGGTGATTAACAGCCATGGGGATGGACCGTATGCTGTCAGAACCCTACTAGGATGGGTAATCAATGGTCCATTGCAGAATAAAATGCAAAGTGGGAGTGGCAGCCCCACAGTTACTGTCAATCGCACAGGCGTAAACAGGTTGGAGGAACTGCTTATTAACCAGTACAATCATGATTTCAATGAGAGGACCTCTAAAGACGAAGAGGAGATGTCAAGAGAGGAAAGGAAGAATATGGAACTTGTGGAGAGCTCTGTTCAGCTACAAGATGGGCATTATCAAATGAAGTTACCTTTCAAGTCAGAAGACATTACCTTGCCAAATAACCTCTGCGTTGCCAAGCAACGTATTCGTGGCCTGGAAAGGAAAATGCAGAGGAATAAAGAGTTTCACAGTGAGTACACAAGTTTGGGGTGTGGTATATACCCCACCATGGTGTGTACCACCCTAGGAAGGGCAAGCTACGGGTGGTGTTTGACTGTGGAGCGGAGTTCAAAGGGGTCTCACTCAACAGTCAACTTCTGCAAGGCCCAAACCTAACCAACTCCTTGGTAGGAGTTCTTCTACGGTTCAGACAGGAGTTTGTGGCAGTAATGGCAGACATAGAGGCTATGTTCCACCAAGTCAAAGTGGCAGAGGAGCACAGGGATTTCTTGAGATTCCTGTGGTGGCCTGAAGGGGACCTAAGGCAGAATCTTGTAGAGCATCGCATGACCGTCCATTTGTTTGGAGCAGTATCGTCACCCAGCTGCGCATGCTTTGCTCTTTGAAAGACTGCTGAGGACAACAAGCACAGCTTTCCAGTAGAAGCGACGGACACCATTAACAGAAACTTCTACATGGATGACCTTCTGAAAAGCCTGCCCTCTGACGAGGATGCTGTCCTCTTGATTACGGAACTCATGTCTGTCTGCCAGAAAGGAGGTTTCAATCTTACAAAATGGATCAGTAACAGCAGGAAGGTGCTCCAAAGCATTCCAGAAGAACACAAATCGAAAAACCTGCATGAACTGGATCTGGACAGAGATAAGCTGCCTATGGAGAGAGCTTTAGGTCTTCAGTGGTGCATTGAGACCGACACCTTTACTTTCAAGCTGAAGGTCAAGGAGAAGCCCCACACCAAGTGTGGCATGCTATCCATCATCAGTTCTGTCTACGATCCGTTAGGATTCCTAGCACCACTCATACTCCCTGCCAAGCGGTTGTTGCAGGAGTTATGCCGACAGAAGTGTGATTGGGACGACTCAATACCTCAAGCCTTCCAGCACAAGTGGAACAGGTGGCTAGCAGATCTTGAGAATGTGGCAGATTTCAAGATCTGTCGTTGCTTGCAGCCCAAGGATTTTGGAGGTATTGCAACTGCTCAATTGCACCACTTCTCCGATGCTAGTGAAAGCGCTTATGGTACCGTCACCTACCTCAGAATGGAGAACGAGGAAAAAGCGGTTCATGTTGCTTTCCTGTTTGGAAAAGCCTGAGTGGCTCCACTGAAGCCTGTTACCATACCCCGCCTAGAACTCACAGCCGCCGTTGTCGCTGTTAGAGTGGATAAAATGCTTCAGACAGAGCTACAGCTTCCACTGAGGAAATCAGTCTTTTGGACAGATAGCACATCAGTCCTAAAGTACATTAAAAATGAAGACAAGAGGTTCCTAACATTTGTTGCAAACAGGGTAACAACTATACGGGACCACTCGGATGTGTCACAGTGGCGATACATCCCCACATCACAAAACCCTGCCGACAATGCTTCTAGAGGATTGAAGGCAGAAGACCTGGTCAAACAGAAATGGATTGGGAGCCCAACGTTTCTATGGCAGCCTAAGGAAAGGTGGCCAGAAGCTCCCGTGGATGTCTACATCACTGCTGACGACCCAGAGGTTAAGCGAAATCTCTTGGTGAATGCAACCGTTGTTGATGCTGTAAACGCTACTCACCAACTGATAGCCTTTTACTCTGACTGGCAGAGATTAAAGGTTGCAGTTGCCTGGATCCTTAAACTAAAGGAGGTCCTACTAATCCTGAGTAGGAAAAGAAAACAGCTACAGCTTGTAAGCACTGGTGGTAATGGATCACCCGTATTGGACGTGCATAAGGAAATGCAAGCTGTGAGAGCTTCCCTAGGATGCCAGAAGGTGTCGCTTGACAATCTCTCAGAAGCGGAGGAATCTATAGTTTCCTTTTGTCAGCAAGAGAGATTTCAGAGTGAAATAACTGCATTAAACTGTGGAAAAGCAGTGCAGAAGAGCAGCACCATCTACAAGCTAGATCCAACCTTAGATGGAGGTCTTCTGAGAGTTGGGGGACGACTGAATAGAGCGGCTATGCCCGAAGAGCTAAAGCACCCCCTCGTCTTATCTAAAGATCAACACATCTCGAGCCTTATCCTCCGGCATTTCCACGAACGGCTGGGTCATGCAGGAAGGAATCATATACTTTCCACTGTAAGGAAAAAGTATTGGATCACAAACGCCAATTCTGCAGTGAGGAAGATCACCACAAGGTGCAGATTCTGCAGACGTTACAGAGGAAAAACCGGGGAACAAAAAATGGCAGATTTGCCCACAGAGAGAGTTGTTCCAGATCTCCCTCCATTCACTAACGTTGGTGTAGATTACTTTGGGCCCATCGACGTGAAAAGAGGTCGAAGCATTGTAAAGCGTTACGGAGTAATCTTCACTTGCATGACAAGTAGAGCCGTTCATCTGGAAGTGGCTTACTCCCTCGATACAAGCTCATGTATCAATGCTCTCCGAAGATTCATCTGCAGGAGAGGACAAGTCTCTCACATAAGATCGGACAACGGTACCAACTTCGTGGGAACAGAAAGAGAGCTAAGAGAGGCCTTAGCTTCTTTTGATCAAACCCTCATCGAAAGATCTCTAGCACAAAAGGGAGTCAAATGGAGTTTCAACCCACCGGCCGGATCTCATTTCGGTGGCGTATGGGAACGCATCATCAGAATGATCAGAAAGATCTTAAGTTCTGTGCTTCGCCAACAGACACTGGACGATGAGGGCTTTCAAACGGTGTTGTGCGAGGTTGAAGCTATGCCGAATGATCGCCCCATCACCAGACCTTCTGATGACCCAAATGACCTAGAGGCTTTGACACCAAATCACCCACTCCTAATGAAAGGAAAACCAGTTCTTCCACCAGGACTGTTTGACAAGGGAGATCAATATGCAAAGGGAAGATGGAGACATATCGCCGATCTCTTTTGGAATCGATGGGTGCACGAGTACCTACCGCTACTGCAAGAACGACAAAAATGGACAAAGGAAAAAAGGTGTTTTATACCTGGAGATATCGTTGCAGTGGTGGATTCTTCAGCACCAAGAGGATCTTGGTTGCTTGGAAGAATACTGCAAACCTTTCCCGATAAGAAGGGTCTCGTACGTTCAGTTCGTCTTCAAACCAAGACAAATGTAATTGAAAGACCTATAACTAAAATCTGCCTTTTGTGTGAAGGTACAGATTAAACCTATTGTTTGTGTGAGTTTGAGTTTTTTGCAATAATTTATATTGCCTGAGTATTATTGCCAGAAAGGTTTTTTGTTTTTTTATTTCGTTTATGGCTCTTTTGTGGAATATTTTTTTAATTGCTCTGTTTTTTCCACCAGTAGCAATTAGGGGCTGGTGTGTTAGAGCCATTTGATGTCTGTCTTTTCCTTTCTATGACGTCACTGCGTCTGCGGGGCGCGGTCAAGTTCAAGGTGTGTCTGGATACTTAAGCCAGTCTGCAATCAAGCGCAGGCAGTTGCTTGTGGCAGAGGCACACAGTTTTAGACTGTGTTTGAGAGAACGGTTGGGCTATTACTCCCGTGCATTTAAGTTTTATTTATGTTTTGTATGCTGACAGTGACGGTGAATAAACCTTTTTTGAACTAAGTGGACAGTTTGAAATTACGTTCTTGAGCACACGTCGAAACTTCTTTTTAGCCTGGCAACCATGTAGTGCCTTATAAGTATAGGACTTATCGACGTCCGTCTATATGCATGTGTTCTTTTTTCCTTGTCTCCTTTTTGGATCTCATGTTTTCTGGACTCTTAATGGAAAGTAAACTTCAGCGAATAATCCCGAATCTCAAATCATGGACACGAATATGGACATAGACTGTTCCTTTCCATTCAATGATGTGGATGATGATGCATTTGGAATAATGGGATCGCGGAATTATGTGGATTATACTGCACAGAACTATGAGGAGCTGAATCTCAAATCGTTTGACTTCACCGAGTACAAGCCATATGAACTTGGAATTAACATTGACCCAGTAAACCACGTTTACAACGACACCAACTGCAACTGTGAGTACTACACTGAGGAACAGTTTAAAGGCAATATAATAATGGATGGTAGCTCGTCAATGATACACTTCAACAGCAGAAGTCTCCATAAAAACTTTAAAGACATTAAGGACTTTTTATCAAAGTTTAGCAAGTTCAGTGTCATTATTGCCATATCGGAATCCTGGCTCACAAAAGTCACGGAGGCCGAAGTGCAACTTGACCATTATGAACTATTCACAATTAACAGAGCAAACAACAGGTATGGAGGTGTTGCCTTGTATGTACATAGCGACTTTAAATGCAAAATAATTGAAACAATGTCATTAATTGTAGAAAACATAATGGAAATTATTACAGTGGAAATATATGAGGAAAAATCAAAGAGTTTAATAATAAGTAGTGTATATAGTGTAGTATATTTGATAACATAGTATTATTTAACTTCACAAGTCTACAGGGAGCATACAGACAGAAGAAGTGGATTGAGTCAGAGAGAGGTGCCTTTTGGTCTGAGCTGGTTGGGGAGTTAACATTGGTTGGGGAATTAACATTCTCTTTGTTGTTTAGCTGGGAGACAGAGGTCTATGCATCTGTCTCCATCCCCTTTCCTGCTTCATACAGGTGCAAATTGAATCAGGGGGCTCGAAGGGTGATCTATTGTTTGTGCCGGGTGGGGGGGCTCACCTTTGAAGCTCACACACCCACATGTACCTTCTCTAGATCTCTCTGTTATATAAACTGTACCGAAATGCATCTTAGTGTGTGTGTGTGACTCAGCAGCCGGCAGGCTGTTGTGTGGTGTGGTGGGGACCTCAGGGTCCCCATAGGAAGCTGTTTGTACTTATGCAATAAATGGAAGCAACGAAACCTCACTAACTAGTGATGACTCCTTCATTCTACAACCATTCATTCTCATCTCTGGGACAACAAACTTATCTGCAATATGGCGTTGTTGGCAACTACAAAAGCAATAGAAACCTTTAAGTCTGTGGTTTTCAGATACCACATTATGGCGTGAAGTCGGCAGTCGCGTTGGTTTGGTTGTTGATACTGAGCCAGGCGTCGAAAGAACGTGCGGCGGCTGAAGGTCATCATGGACATCGACACGGGATGACGACAACTTTTCGAGAATCTACAAGGAGAGGACTTCATGACCAGATCTAGGACGGCTGCACGACTCATCTGGCTGCTCAACATATCTTCTGCGATCGCTAGAAGGGCGCGCTGCGGTGCGGACGGCAGAGCGGAGAAATTGGTGTGTCGAATTTCTTCGTGGCGGGTATGTTGTGGGGAGAGGACAGCGGGTGCCGGCAGAGCGGAGGACTTGCGATGAAGGGGTTCTTCGTGAAGAGTGTGGTAACACATCTTCAGCGATCGCGAGTGGAGCGCTCTGTTGTAAACATGCAGCTATCTGTTGGAAAATCTGGGTACGGCGCTGGAGCACGGCTGGGTGAGAAGATGACGTTGAGGGAGACTGCAAGAGAGACATTATCGAGCGGGACACTGCGCATATGGGACCTGGGGTTATGTTTTTGTGATGAGCGTGGGTTAAACTGTGGGGCTATAGCTGCCATGGGGAGTGATGCGAGGGTATTTTTTTACTTTCTGGTCTCCTGTGTTTAATGTGAGTTTACTTTGTGGGTTATTGTTTCATTGGGGGGTACGCTGCCTTCTTTTTTCCGTGTGGGCACTTTCGTGGTAGTTGTCATATATGCTTGATGGTACGGTGTAAAACTTAGGGATAAGAATTAGGCTATCTTTGAGTATATTTTGGTGACTGGGCGAGGGGGACATTGATCTTGGGGGGTGGTGTTATCGCTTGGTGGGCGTGATTCGACTGTGTGCTGTCAGCTTCCACTGGGTGGGGGCTGTGTAATGTTTTATCCTGGAGTTTAAAAGGCTAACAGAGGGATCCTGCACGCTAATTAGTTTTGGGGGTGTCTATTTGATGTAATTCGCCGTGTCGCTGTACTATGTAATCTTGGTTTTTGTATGTGCATTGTTCTGTGTGATGTTGTTTGCTGTTTTAGTTTTCCTGAATGTTAACTTTTTTTTCCTGGTTGGTGTTCCGGTCGCTTTTCATGGGGGGCGGATTCTTTGTGTTTCTTTTGAAATATACGTGTTTGTGAGAGACGTTTAATGTCTCTCATGGGGGGAATGTAGTATATTTGATAACATAGTATTATTTAACTTCACAAGTCTACAGGGAGCATACAGACAGAAGAAGTGGATTGAGTCAGAGAGAGGTGCCTTTTGGTCTGAGCTGGTTGGGGAGTTAACATTGGTTGGGGAATTAACATTCTCTTTGTTGTTTAGCTGGGAGACAGAGGTCTATGCATCTGTCTCCATCCCCTTTCCTGCTTCATACAGGTGCAAATTGAATCAGGGGGCTCGAAGGGTGATCTATTGTTTGTGCCGGGTGGGGGGGCTCACCTTTGAAGCTCACACACCCACATGTACCTTCTCTAGATCTCTCTGTTATATAAACTGTACCGAAATGCATCTTAGTGTGTGTGTGTGACTCAGCAGCCGGCAGGCTGTTGTGTGGTGTGGTGGGGACCTCAGGGTCCCCATAGGAAGCTGTTTGTACTTATGCAATAAATGGAAGCAACGAAACCTCACTAACTAGTGATGACTCCTTCATTCTACAACCATTCATTCTCATCTCTGGGACAACAAACTTATCTGCAATATGGCGTTGTTGGCAACTACAAAAGCAATAGAAACCTTTAAGTCTGTGGTTTTCAGATACCACAATAGAACTCCCGGATCATGTCTTGACACGTTCAGTGATAAGATGACTGATTTATATGGTAAAATCATTGAACAAAAGACGGTGTATGTATGCGGTGATTATAATGTAAATCTTTTGAATTCAAAGGAAAACAAAAAGAGACTTTGTGGACACAATGTATAGCTTAAGACTATTTCCTGTTATTTTAAAACCAACAAGAATAACTTGTAATAGTGCTACCTTGATAGATAATATTTTTACGAATGACATTGAGAGCAAAGTAGTAAGTGGAATTTTACTAAATGACATCACTGACCACCTTCCTGTTTTTGCAACCTTTCACAACTCTATTAAGACAAAAACCCAAAGTTATCATGATCAAACATTTATTCACAATAAAACATCAGAAGCTGTAGATGCTCTAAAGGAAGACCTGGGGAAGCAAAACTGGAATGTGGTCTATACACACGATGATCCAAATGAGGCTTATGATGGATTCCTCTCTATTTTCACTGCCTTATATGATAAGCATTGTCCATTAAGATTACAGAAGAAACACACATTTGAGGAGAAGCCTTGGATGACTAGAGGCTTAGAAAATGCATGTAAAAAGAAAAATATATTGTATACGCTGTTTTTAAAGAATAGAACTAAGGAAGCTGAAAATAAATATAAAAAATACAAAAATAAATTAACTAACATAATGAGACTTAATAAAAAGGAATACTACAATAAACTGCTGCAACAAAATAGAAATAATACACAAGGTACGTGGAACATTCTAAACAGCATAATTAAGAAACATCTGATTATCCTGATCACTTTATCACAGAAAATAAACCAAACATATCTATAGCCAAGGAGATTGTAAATGAATTTAATGATTTTTTTATAAATGTAGGTTCAAATTTGGCAAATGAAATTGTTGACCCAATAATTAAGGACGGAATAGATGAGAATATTATTAACAACAACCCCAATACTATATTTTTAATGAAAATTGAGGAGAATGAATTAATTGAAGTGGTAAATAAATTTAAAAATAAACGATCTACTGATTGTGATGATGTAGATATGAGCCTAGTTAAAAATATTATAATATATATTGCAAAACCACTGACTCATATCTGCAATCAGTCACTTCAAACAGGAATATTTCCCAATAAAATGAAGACAGCTAAAGTAATTCAAATTTTCAAAAATGGAAATAAGCATATATTTTCTAATTATAGGCCAATTTCCCTTCTCCCTCAATTTTCAAAAATACTAGAAAAACTTTTTGCACATAGGTTGGAGCACTTCATAGAAAAACAAAATCTATTGAGTGACCAACAATATGGATTTAGATCTAACAGATCTACAACCATGGCTGTTATGGAACTTATAGATAAAATATCTACAAACACTGAAAATAATGAATACACTGTGGGACTATTTATAGATTTAAAAAAGGCATTTGACACTATAGACCATATATTATTATTGAAAAAACTAAATAGATATGGTATTAGAGGGGTAGCTAATTAAATAAAAAAAATTACCTAGAAAATAGATTCCAATATGTACAAATAGATAATAATAAGTCTGAATTATTGAGGGTTACATGTGGGGTCCCACAGGGATCGGTCCTGGGGCCAAAGCTTTTCATCTTATATATCAATGAGATATGCAATGTATCCAGGAAGTTGGACTGTGTCTTGTTCGCTGATGATACAAATTTGTTTTGCTCTGGTAAAGATCTGAGGCATCTTCTGGATACAGTGGAAATGGAACTAAAAACAATAAAACGATGGTTTGATGCAAATAAATTATCATTAAATTTAAATAAAACAGTTTATGGTATTTGGAAATAGACAAATTGAACAAAATATACAAATTATGATAGATACAGTAAAAATAGAGAGAGTCTATGACAACAAATTTCTTGGAGTGGTTATTGACCCTAAGTTGAGCTGGAATCCCCATATAAATCCCCGGGACTTGCGGGACGGGACTTGACCTCGGCGGGACGAGGGGGGGAGTTGTGCTCCTTGGCCTCCGACATGGTCTCCCTCTCCCCCAGGTGGCTCAGGGGGACCTGGACCTTCCTCATCCTTTTGATGGTCTGAGAGACGGACAGAGGAAACAGCAGCTGTACGTCACGCTCTGCATAAAACGCCTCGTTGCCGCCTAGTTCTGTGTGACGTCTGTAATCACGTTTAATCCATTAAGACCGGGAACATAATCTGTGTCATTTTAAGATTTCTTTGGCTATTCAAAAAATTGCAGCTTGTAGATCTTGTAGAAGCTTGTAGAAGATTGTATTTTTTGAAAAATCGTGGACAATTTGTGCAAATCTTTGAATATGTATATATTTTTAATGTGAAAATGTGTAACTCAAATCTTTGCTTCTGGGGGTCCCTGGAAGAAAACATTTTGAGATGGGGGTCCGTGGGCCAAATACATATCTAACAATGTTTTCTAAATCCTATGTTGCTATATCAGTGGTGCTCCAACTTTTCAAATTATATGTATTTGGCCGCGGACCCCCATCTCAAAATATGTTGTTCCATGGACCCCCAGAAGCACAGATCGGAGTTAAAAATGTTCGCTTTAAAACAAATATATATATTCAAAGATTTGCACACATTTTCCACGATCACAGAGGTTCAATGGACAAAAAGGAACTACGGACATCACAAACAGCTTTGAGGAAACCAGACAAGACACTTCTAGATGTCATACAGGTTTATAAATGAGATACTTCTAGGTGACGTACGGGTTTATAAATACTTACCATCTTTACTTCCGGGCCACTTTTGCGGATCTGCTGTACGGCGTCGGCTTGCCGCACATTCTCCATGGACACATCGTTGACCATGACCACTCTGTCATTCACCCTGGAGACACACACACACACACACACACACACACACGCGCACACACACACACACACACACACACACACACAGAGGGGTCCTAGTGTTTAGGATCAACACACTGTGTGAATATTCACATTTTACTTACTTAAAAATAAGTAAGTAAGTAAGTAAGTAAAATGTATTTGTAGAGCACCTTTACCAGAAATCACAAGGTGCTTCACAACAATAAAAGCAGAACATGATTATCAATAATAAAATAAAAGACAAAATAAAACAATCGCCAACCAACCGGTAAACTTAAGGAAATCAATACAGGATAAATTATGTCACAACACTACAGCTGTAATCATAAAGAGCTACTGTATGTAAAGGCCTGTTTGAATAGGAATATGCATTTTAACCCATTCAATCTGGGAACGCATACTGTGTCGTTTCAGATTTTTGTTTTGCTATAACCATTATTGTATACTTTGGGCTATTCTTTTTTTTGAAAAATCGTGAACATTAGTGCAAATCTTTGAATATAGGCCTGTATGTTTTTTAAAGCGACATTTTTAACTCAAATCTTTGCTTCTGGGGATTCCACAAATGTGTGTTTTTTTTTAAACATTATAATATCAGTGGCTCTGAAACTTTTTTCCTATCAAGGACCCCCAAAATGATATGTATTTGTCCACGCACCCCCATCTCAAAATATTTTGTTCCAGGGACCCCCATGCAGAATCAAATATTTGAGTTAAAAATGTCTATGTAACGGCCGGGATACGAACAGGGGTCCCCCCCGTGGAGAGCCAACATCTTAACCACTAAGCCAAAGGGAATTTCCTATGACGTGGGGGAGATATTAGAATTATTAAAATAGCAGATCCACAAGGTCATAGTGCGGCACTCAGTGCCGCGCTATGACCTTGTAGATCTGCTATTTTTGAATAGCCAAAGAAATCTAAAGTGACACAGTATGCCTTCCTGGATTGAATGGATTAAAGGGTAGGTGTTTGTATCAGAGGAGTGCATTGAGTAGATGGTTTCTGAAACATGCACACGCACAAGTAAACCATGTCACGTGTTTTACAGCATCATGTGACATGAGACAGAGCTGTGTTTCTACCTACACTGTTGAATATATACGGTACAGTATATAATATGCCACACATATACGTACATTGTACAAACGCTGATCTATATTTAATATCTATTATCTATTTTACAACCATTATGACCTTCATTGATGGCACTATTTATCTCAAGCATCTCATTCTATTCAGTTTGAGGTCACAGAGCATCAACATTAAGAAACTAAATGAATAAAGCGCTCAGATCAGGAGAGACCAGGGCATCACCACAGAGAGGATAACTTAGTGCTTTCTAATGCACTGCAGTGGTTTGAAAACACGCACGCACGCACAATCGCACGCACAAACGCATGCACGCACGCACACTTACAGTAGCAGGCCTTCTGCAGGGCTCGCCTTCGTGACATCTGAGATGACGATGGAGGTCTCTCCATCGTCTCTCCATCGTCCATCTCCAGTCATAAAAGCATGATTTCGACCTCCTATGATGGTGAAGCCAAAGCCAAGCCGTGGTGACTGCACACAAACATATAAAGACACAAACATCACACATACTGTACATTCTTATTTTTTCTTTTTTTTAAGAAAACAGTAGGTACACAATGCTCCTCCGTCCACCCCTTACACAACAAATAAGCCATACACGACATTGAGATAATTATTAATAATAATAATAATAATAATAATAATAATAATTATAAAACAGATACAAAATAAATAAATACAGAACTAATAGCAATAACACTGACAAACAAGCAAACAAACAATACACACTATAAGCAGTGACCGCTGTGAGCAATAACTGTCCACACTCCATGGCTCCAGATCAGTGAATAGGTTCACTATTGAACACCTCTAGAACAGTGGAGACCAAAGGTCTTGGAAAATGTTATGTTTTTCACATGTTTGTTTCCAGCTGGTTACTATCAGCCCCCCAGGTCAGTCCCAACAATACATTCTCCACTGGTCAGTGACTGTGGCCAGTCTACT
This sequence comes from Gymnoscopelus braueri, assembly GCF_963280865.1. Classification (NCBI taxonomy): domain Eukaryota; kingdom Metazoa; phylum Chordata; class Actinopteri; order Myctophiformes; family Myctophidae; genus Gymnoscopelus; species Gymnoscopelus braueri. Next base: position 41,584,485 of record NC_137616.1, on the reverse strand, counting down.
GAAACGGTAAATGAATCTAGGACGTTTTTTTTTTTTTTTTTTTTTTTTAAACAATAATAATAATCAGGCATGCAAACAGCCCCGAGGTGAAAAGGGTGACAACATGCTGTTTTTTTTCGGGTCAGGTGTCACACTATTGCCCTATTTGGATTCAAAACGGCTAGTGGAAGCTGAAAAGCTACAAGTTTGCATGTCTGAATAATGCAAAAACAGAAATATTTGTTTGCATTTGCTTTTTTTCTCCCCCATATATTTTCATGATAAAAAAGTGCGTATCATATCGAAATCGTATCGAAGTTGTGTGCCCAATATCGTATCGTATCGTTTCGTGAAATGTGAAAATCGGCACACCCCTAGTGTGTGTATATAGATATACCGTATATATATATATAATTATATATACCGTATATCTAGGTGTGCCCTGGGATTTTTTGGCTATGCCAGGTGTGCCTTGGCACAAAAAAGGTTGATAGACACTGCTCTACCGTAGCATAGAAGAAGCTGAGTTTGATTTGACGGGGGAGGTTGGAGTTCCATACACTGGTCATGCCGTTCAGGGCCCTCCATGCAAGTGCCTCGGTTGAGTTGACCCATGAGCCCAGGTACTTGAAGTCCTTGACTTCCTTAAGCACAGTGCCTTCTGTTGTTGTCAGAGGTGGATGTTCCGGTAAGGTGTTATAGGTGATAACCTCAGTTTTCTTGGCATTAAGCCTAAGGCAAACCTTGGCACACTCTAACTCCACTCTGTTCAGGAGTTCCTGTGCTTGTTCCACGCTGTCGGAGAGCAGGCTGATTTCGTCCGCATAGTCCAGGTCTGTCAGGACTACTGTGGGGTGTCGTCTCGACGACCTTGGTGTTAGAGTGAAGCCAAGATACTGCTCTCGTCCACTGATGGCCTTCCTGAGTGCATAATCCAGGACTATATGATGAAGAGGAAGGGGGCTAGGGTGTCCCCTTGCATTACCCCAGCCAGCATGTCAAACTCCTCGCTGTGGCCATCTGGGGTCACCACCTTGGCCCTTGTTCCTGCGTACATGGTCTCTATTGCTAGGAGTAGGTTGGTAGGGACACCGTAGTCCTCAAGGACCTAGTGTTACACCCAACTCAGTGACTGGCTTGTGATTGGCTAGGGGATGAACTAATCACTTGAAATAACCATCTTGTAATCACGTGATCTCCTGGGTCTGAGGATGAGATGGTCATCCATGTGTCAGCGAACAGCGCCATCTAGTGGAAAAACACGGAAAACACGTCAAACCCGTCAATGGCGGTGTGGGCTTTGGGAAAGAAACACGTCAACCACGTCAATGAGAATGAGTTAAAGGCTGTGAATCATTGGTTTCTTTCATTTTTTAGGGCAATTGCGCAAAGTTGCCCTAAGAAGCATCTATCAGCAGACCACAAGGGGAGGTTAACGCAAATTAATCCGAAATTGTCAATCCGAAATTGGTAAAAATGTGTTTTGTAACAAAACATTTCTAACTCTACAAACTAACTGACTAAAATGTCAAGTATTTCGTTTGTTCGTTCGTGTAGGTCTACACAGGCAATCAGCCAAGAAGCGATATCATCATCCAGTTCAATGAGGCCGCTGACTCCATGTGGTGATTTGAAGATTGGGCATTCACAGTCTGTATTTTCCCACATTCACAGAGATCAGTGGCAGACATTCCAATCATATGCAGATAGAGTTGGGTCTTAGCTACTCCAGAGCGAAGTCTGTTGACCCAGGCATTCCGTGGTATATGTCGCACCCAGGAGGATTGGTTGAAGAAGAGTTGATGAACTTTGAATTGGACCATTGCTTGTACCAGCAGTCAGAGTCTATCCAGGGTGTGGAGTCTCCTAGTTTCGGTCGAGAAGTGTCTGCGTTTGAGTCTCTGGTCGGCATATCCAACAGGCGGGGGAATCAGGCTTGTTGGCTAGCTTCAAGGTCGAAGGAGGGGAAAGGAACTGGTTGGAATAACGTGTTCCTTCCACGCGCTACATTCTACCGGGGAAACTTCCCCCTGTCAGGTGATACTCACTCCTCATGCATTGAAGGAAGAATGAGCTCAGTTCGGGGCTCTCCATAGGCTGGCAGAGGGAGAGTAGCGCCCACAATCACAAGCTTAGGCATTGGCACTGGGTGAAAAAATAGGGTTACAAAATTGTGGGATAAAAATGTAAAAGAAAAAAAAACAATGTTCTGCCTTATAGGCACTGTGTGTGTGTGTGTGTGTGTGTGTGTGTGTGTGTGTGTGTGTGTGTGTGTGTGTGTGTGTGTGTGTGTGTGTGTGTGTGTAGTCTACCCTGTGTAGTGTTACAGTGTGCTGTTCCCATATGACTGTCTCCTCCATTGCTGCACTCTGAAACACACAGACATGAAGAACACGTTATTCATCTGCTGAAGATTGATTTGATTGATTGATTTATTGATTGAATATTTTATTAACAAGTTAGTTAACAGTAGAGGTAGTGCAGTCAAAGGTTAAGCTAAAAGGATAACACAAATATCCCCAGGGGGCTTGCTTCCATTGTGGTCCATTGTACTCAATTCATCAGTAGGACATACAACACATATCGGTAGCATCAACAGGTATTTACAGAGAAAGGAGGATTCTACTACCAAGGTTTTCCAATTTGTTCAACTAACACCAATTATTATTGTATTTCATTATTTTCGCTTAGTTTTGAGTTTGGGTTAGGGATCGAGATCTTTAATGTCTTTTGGTAGGTAATTCCACATTATGGTGGCATCGTAGTAGAAGGAATTTCCCCCGTGTTTGAGACAAATTTTGGGGGAGCGGGGTCAGATGATCTCCCTGTGGCGTTGTGCCTATGGACATCACTCACAGAGAAGAGAAGTAGTTTGACAAGTGCCTGTACACAGGCACTGAAGAACACTTTGCATTCATGAGGTGAAGACCATTATTCATGAGGTGAAGAACATTATTCATGAGGTGAAGAACATTATTCATGAGGTGAAGAACATTATTCATGAGGTGAAGAACATCATTCATGAGGTGAAGAACATTATTCATGAGGTGAAGAACATCATTCATGAGGTGAAGAACATTATTCATGAGGTGAAGAACAGCATTCATGAGGTGAAGAACATCATTCATGAGGTGAAGAACATCATTCATGAGGTGAAGAACATTATTCATGAGGTGAAGAACATCATTCATGAGGTGAAGAACATTATTCATGAGGTGAAGAATATTATTCATGAGGTGAAGAACATTAATCATGAGGTGAAGAGTATTACAAGTTAGGAGGTTTTTTCACCATTAATCTGGAGATAGTTGTTTTGTCCATCATTGATTAGAATGAAAAGGTGGAGTTAGGAGGTTTGACTGACAGTTTGGGGATCCAATGGAGTTAGGAGTTATGCTATCATAGCAGCAGTTATTAAAAAACACACCAGTCATTTTAATCAAATAGCAACTCCTCTTTCATGACTGATAACTTTAGACATCTCAGAAAAGGTCCCAGTAGAACATTTTCATAAGTTACACAACGTTTCGACCGCTAAGGGTCTTCATCATAAAAAAGGCATTTGACACTATAGACCATAGATTATTATTGAAAAAACTAAATAGATATGGTATTAGAGGGGTAGCTAATTAAATTAAAAAAATTACCTAGAAAATAGATTCCAATATGTACAAATAGATAATAATAAGTCTGAATTATTGAGGGTTACATGTGGGGTCCCACAGGGATCGGTCCTGGGGCCAAAGCTTTTCATCTTATATATCAATGAGATATGCAATGTATCCAGGAAGTTGGACTGTGTCTTGTTCGCTGATGATACAAATTTGTTTTGCTCTGGTAAAGATCTGAGGCATCTTCTGGATACAGTGGAAATGGAACTAAAAACAATAAAACGATGGTTTGATGCAAATAAATTATCATTAAATTTAAATAAAACAGTTTATGGTATTTGGAAATAGACAAATTGAACAAAATATACAAATTATGATAGATACAGTAAAAATAGAGAGAGTCTATGACAACAAATTTCTTGGAGTGGTTATTGACCCTAAGTTGAGCTGGAATCCCCATATAAATCCCCGGGACTTGCGGGACGGGACTTGACCTCGGCGGGACGAGGGGGGGAGTTGTGCTCCTTGGCCTCCGACATGGTCTCCCTCTCCCCCAGGTGGCTCAGGGGGACCTGGACCTTCCTCATCCTTTTGATGGTCTGAGAGACGGACAGAGGAAACAGCAGCTGTACGTCACGCTCTGCATAAAACGCCTCGTTGCCGCCTAGTTCTGTGTGACGTCTGTAATCACGTTTAATCCATTAAGACCGGGAACATAATCTGTGTCATTTTAAGATTTCTTTGGCTATTCAAAAAATTGCAGCTTGTAGATCTTGTAGAAGCTTGTAGAAGATTGTATTTTTTGAAAAATCGTGGACAATTTGTGCAAATCTTTGAATATGTATATATTTTTAATGTGAAAATGTGTAACTCAAATCTTTGCTTCTGGGGGTCCCTGGAAGAAAACATTTTGAGATGGGGGTCCGTGGGCCAAATACATATCTAACAATGTTTTCTAAATCCTATGTTGCTATATCAGTGGTGCTCCAACTTTTCAAATTATATGTATTTGGCCGCGGACCCCCATCTCAAAATATGTTGTTCCATGGACCCCCAGAAGCACAGATCGGAGTTAAAAATGTTCGCTTTAAAACAAATATATATATTCAAAGATTTGCACACATTTTCCACGATCACAGAGGTTCAATGGACAAAAAGGAACTACGGACATCACAAACAGCTTTGAGGAAACCAGACAAGACACTTCTAGATGTCATACAGGTTTATAAATGAGATACTTCTAGGTGACGTACGGGTTTATAAATACTTACCATCTTTACTTCCGGGCCACTTTTGCGGATCTGCTGTACGGCGTCGGCTTGCCGCACATTCTCCATGGACACATCGTTGACCATGACCACTCTGTCATTCACCCTGGAGACACACACACACACACACACACACACACACGCGCACACACACACACACACACACACACACACACACACAGAGGGGTCCTAGTGTTTAGGATCAACACACTGTGTGAATATTCACATTTTACTTACTTAAAAATAAGTAAGTAAGTAAGTAAGTAAAATGTATTTGTAGAGCACCTTTACCAGAAATCACAAGGTGCTTCACAACAATAAAAGCAGAACATGATTATCAATAATAAAATAAAAGACAAAATAAAACAATCGCCAACCAACCGGTAAACTTAAGGAAATCAATACAGGATAAATTATGTCACAACACTACAGCTGTAATCATAAAGAGCTACTGTATGTAAAGGCCTGTTTGAATAGGAATATGCATTTTAACCCATTCAATCTGGGAACGCATACTGTGTCGTTTCAGATTTTTGTTTTGCTATAACCATTATTGTATACTTTGGGCTATTCTTTTTTTTGAAAAATCGTGAACATTAGTGCAAATCTTTGAATATAGGCCTGTATGTTTTTTAAAGCGACATTTTTAACTCAAATCTTTGCTTCTGGGGATTCCACAAATGTGTGTTTTTTTTTAAACATTATAATATCAGTGGCTCTGAAACTTTTTTCCTATCAAGGACCCCCAAAATGATATGTATTTGTCCACGCACCCCCATCTCAAAATATTTTGTTCCAGGGACCCCCATGCAGAATCAAATATTTGAGTTAAAAATGTCTATGTAACGGCCGGGATACGAACAGGGGTCCCCCCCGTGGAGAGCCAACATCTTAACCACTAAGCCAAAGGGAATTTCCTATGACGTGGGGGAGATATTAGAATTATTAAAATAGCAGATCCACAAGGTCATAGCGCGGCACTCAGTGCCGCGCTATGACCTTGTAGATCTGCTATTTTTGAATAGCCAAAGAAATCTAAAGTGACACAGTATGCCTTCCTGGATTGAATGGATTAAAGGGTAGGTGTTTGTATCAGAGGAGTGCATTGAGTAGATGGTTTCTGAAACATGCACACGCACAAGTAAACCATGTCACGTGTTTTACAGCATCATGTGACATGAGACAGAGCTGTGTTTCTACCTACACTGTTGAATATATACGGTACAGTATATAATATGCCACACATATACGTACATTGTACAAACGCTGATCTATATTTAATATCTATTATCTATTTTACAACCATTATGACCTTCATTGATGGCACTATTTATCTCAAGCATCTCATTCTATTCAGTTTGAGGTCACAGAGCATCAACATTAAGAAACTAAATGAATAAAGCGCTCAGATCAGGAGAGACCAGGGCATCACCACAGAGAGGATAACTTAGTGCTTTCTAATGCACTGCAGTGGTTTGAAAACACGCACGCACGCACGCACAATCGCACGCACAAACGCATGCACGCACGCACACTTACAGTAGCAGGCCTTCTGCAGGGCTCGCCTTCGTGACATCTGAGATGACGATGGAGGTCTCTCCATCGTCTCTCCATCGTCCATCTCCAGTCATAAAAGCATGATTTCGACCTCCTATGATGGTGAAGCCAAAGCCAAGCCGTGGTGACTGCACACAAACATATAAAGACACAAACATCACACATACTGTACATTCTTATTTTTTCTTTTTTTTAAGAAAACAGTAGGTACACAATGCTCCTCCGTCCACCCCTTACACAACAAATAAGCCATACACGACATTGAGATAATTATTAATAATAATAATAATAATAATAATAATAATAATTATAAAACAGATACAAAATAAATAAATACAGAACTAATAGCAATAACACTGACAAACAAGCAAACAAACAATACACACTATAAGCAGTGACCGCTGTGAGCAATAACTGTCCACACTCCATGGCTCCAGATCAGTGAATAGGTTCACTATTGAACACCTCTAGAACAGTGGAGACCAAAGGTCTTGGAAAATGTTATGTTTTTCACATGTTTGTTTCCAGCTGGTTACTATCAGCCCCCCAGGTCAGTCCCAACAATACATTCTCCACTGGTCAGTGACTGTGGCCAGTCTACTGAAACGGTAAATGAATCTAGGACGTCCTCAGACGAGCCCTCCATCGTCGCTTCCAGTCATCCCGTTTCTCCATACATCTGGCCAGTTAATTAGTACTTTGTGCTCCTGCATCATTCTTGAGTACATCCACGTATGTTAGTGTGGGACGTCCTCGTGACTTCAGGGTCCAGCATTCACTGCCATAGAGGAGAACAGACTCTACCGCAGTGTATATCAACCCTGGCAAACGTCCCAATTTTGGGCCGGGGCTACTGCTGAGGTGTGCCGCGCCGTTTGAAGGAGGTTTGAAAAAAAAAAAAGTTTTTTTTTTTTTTTCTTTTTTTTTAAACAATAATAATAATCAGGCATGCAAACAGCCCCGAGGTGAAAAGGGTGACAACATGCTGTTTTTTTTCGGGTCAGGTGTCACACTATTGCCCTATTTGGATTCAAAACGGCTAGTGGAAGCTGAAAAGCTACAAGTTTGCATGTCTGAATAATGTAAAAACAGAAATATTTGTTTGCATTTGCTTTTTTTCTCCCCCATATATTTTCATGATAAAAAAGTGCGTATCATATCGAAATCGTATCGAAGTTGTGTGCCCAATATCGTATCGTATCGTTTCGTGAAATGTGAAAATCGGCACACCCCTAGTGTGTGTATATAGATATACCGTATATATATATATAATTATATATACCGTATATCTAGGTGTGCCCTGGGATTTTTTGGCTATGCCAGGTGTGCCTTGGCACAAAAAAGGTTGATAGACACTGCTCTACCGTAGCATAGAAGAAGCTGAGTTTGATTTGACGGGGGAGGTTGGAGTTCCATACACTGGTCATGCCGTTCAGGGCCCTCCATGCAAGTGCCTCGGTTGAGTTGACCCATGAGCCCAGGTACTTGAAGTCCTTGACTTCCTTAAGCACAGTGCCTTCTGTTGTTGTCAGAGGTGGATGTTCCGGTAAGGTGTTATAGGTGATAACCTCAGTTTTCTTGGAATTAAGCCTAAGGCAAACCTTGGCACACTCTAACTCCACTCTGTTCAGGAGTTCCTGTGCTTGTTCCACGCTGTCGGAGAGCAGGCTGATTTCGTCCGCATAGTCCAGGTCTGTCAGGACTACTGTGGGGTGTCGTCTTGACGACCTTGGTGTTAGAGTGAAGCCAAGATACTGCTCTCGTCCACTGATGGCCTTCCTGAGTGCATAATCCAGGACTATATGATGAAGAGGAAGGGGGCTAGGGTGTCCCCTTGCATTACCCCAGCCAGCATGTCAAACTCCTCGCTGTGGCCATCTGGGGTCACCACCTTGGCCCTTGTTCCTGCGTACATGGTCTCTATTGCTAGGAGTAGGTTGGTAGGGACACCGTAGTCCTCAAGGACCTAGTGTTACACCCAACTCAGTGACTGGCTTGTGATTGGCTAGGGGATGAACTAATCACTTGAAATAACCATCTTGTAATCACGTGATCTCCTGGGTCTGAGGATGAGATGGTCATTCATGTGTCAGCGAAGAGCGCCATCTAGTGGAAAAACACGGAAAACACGTCAAACACGTCAATGGCGGTGTGGGCTTTGGGAAAGAAACACGTCAACCACGTCAATGAGAATGAGTTAAAGGCTGTGAATCATTGGTTTCTTTCATTTTTTAGGGCAATTGCGCAAAGTTGCCCTAAGAAGCATCTATCAGCAGACCACAAGGGGAGGTTAACGCAAATTAATCCGAAATTGTCAATCCGAAATTGGTAAAAATGTGTTTTGTAACAAAACATTTCTAACTCTACAAACTAACTGACTAAAATGTCAAGTATTTCGTTTGTTCGTTCGTGTAGGTCTACACAGGCAATCAGCCAAGAAGCGATATCATCATCCAGTTCAATGAGGCCGCTGACTCCATGTGGTGATTTGAAGATTGGGCATTCACAGTCTGTATTTTCCCACATTCACAGAGATCAGTGGCAGACATTCCAATCATATGCAGATAGAGTTGGGTCTTAGCTACTCCAGAGCGAAGTCTGTTGACCCAGGCATTCCGTGGTATATGTCGCACCCAGGAGGATTGGTTGAAGAAGAGTTGATGAACTTTGAATTGGACCATTGCTTGTACCAGCAGTCAGAGTCTATCCAGGGTGTGGAGTCTCCTAGTTTCGGTCGAGAAGTGTCTGCGTTTGAGTCTCTGGTCGGCATATCCAACAGGCGGGGGAATCAGGCTTGTTGGCTAGCTTCAAGGTCGAAGGAGGGGAAAGGAACTGGTTGGAATAACGTGTTCCTTCCACGCGCTACATTCTACCGGGGAAACTTCCCCCTGTCAGGTGATACTCACTCCTCATGCATTGAAGGAAGAATGAGCTCAGTTCGGGGCTCTCCATAGGCTGGCAGAGGGAGAGTAGCGCCCACAATCACAAGCTTAGGCATTGGCACTGGGTGAAAAAATAGGGTTACAAAATTGTGGGATAAAAATGTAAAAGAAAAAAAACAATGTTCTGCCTTATAGGCACTGTGTGTGTGTGTGTGTGTGTGTGTGTGTGTGTGTGTGTGTGTGTGTGTGTGTGTGTGTGTGTGTGTGTGTGTGTGTGTGTGTGTGTGTGTAGTCTACCCTGTGTAGTGTTACAGTGTGCTGTTCCCATATGACTGTCTCCTCCATTGCTGCACTCTGAAACACACAGACATGAAGAACACGTTATTCATCTGCTGAAGATTGATTTGATTGATTGATTTATTGATTGAATATTTTATTAACAAGTTAGTTAACAGTAGAGGTAGTGCAGTCAAAGGTTAAGCTAAAAGGATAACACAAATATCCCCAGGGGGCTTGCTTCCATTGTGGTCCATTGTACCCAATTCATCAGTAGGACATACAACACATATCGGTAGCATCAACAGGTATTTACAGAGAAAGGAGGATTCTACTACCAAGGTTTTCCAAGTTGTTCAACTAACACCAATTATTATTGTATTTCATTATTTTCGCTTAGTTTTGAGTTTGGTTTAGGGATCGAGATCTTTAATGTCTTTTGGTAGGTAATTCCACATTATGGTGGCATCGTAGTAGAAGGAATTTCCGCCGTGTTTGAGACAAATTTTGGGGGAGCGGGGTCAGATGATCTCCCTGTGGCGTTGTGCCTATGGACATCACTCACAGAGAAGAGAAGTAGTTTGACAAGTGCCTGTACACAGGCACTGAAGAACACTTTGCATTCATGAGGTGAAGACCATTATTCATGAGGTGAAGAACATTATTCATGAGGTGAAGAACATTATTCATGAGGTGAAGAACATTATTCATGAGGTGAAGAACATCATTCATGAGGTGAAGAACATTATTCATGAGGTGAAGAACATCATTCATGAGGTGAAGAACGTTATTCATGAGGTGAAGAACATTATTCATGAGGTGAAGAACATTATTCATGAGGTGAAGAACATCATTCATGAGGTGAAGAACATTATTCATGAGGTGAAGATCAGCATTCATGAGGTGAAGAACATCATTCATGAGGTGAAGAACATCATTCATGAGGTGAAGAACATCATTCATGAGGTGAAGAACATTATTCATGAGGTGAAGAATATTATTCATGAGGTGAAGAACATTAATCATGAGGTGAAGAGTATTACAAGTTAGGAGGTTTTTTCACCATTAATCTGGAGATAGTTGTTTTGTCCATCATTGATTAGAATGAAAAGGTGGAGTTAGGAGGTTTGACTGACAGTTTGGGGATCCAATGGAGTTAGGAGTTATGCTATCATAGCAGCAGTTATTAAAAAACACACCAGTCATTTTAATCAAATAGCAACTCCTCTTTCATGACTGATAACTTTAGACATCTCAGAAAAGGTCCCAGTAGAACATTTTCATAAGTTACACAACGTTTCGACCGCTAAGGGTCTTCATCAGGTCTGATACATTACATGAAAGGCGTGTTAAATACAGAAGAGGAACGACACAATCAAAGGCAGCTGTAGTAGAGTGTTGGGTGGGAGGAGTGGGTCGGAGGTGCTACGTCCTCCCGGTGGGGGCTCCTCACTGGCAGGTGAGTCAGTATAAATCATACAGCAGACAACACACTTGTGTGTTGGGAGGAATTACTTAACATATCAAGTAAATTGGGGAGGAAAAAGGGCAAAAATAATTGACTAGGCTAAATACACTTCAAACCTCATTTGGCTCCAGCTGCTCCAATCAGACCCATTGAGCTTATAGACAGCATTTCTTTAAAATTACTGCTTCCCTTTCCTCGTCTCACTTTGTGCTCTCTGGCACAGTGCCAGTGTCCTCCCTTACAGACTCACTGAATGAAATGTGTTCACCTGAAGTCCATGAGGGTTTAAGGACTGTCCGATTTGACATGGTTCAGTCCATGAGGGTTTAAGGACTGTCCCATTTGACATGGTTCAGTCCATGAGGGTTTAAGGACTTTTCCATTTGTCATGGTTCAGTCCATGAGGGTTTAAGGACTGTTCCATTTGACATGGTTCAGTCCATGAGGGTTTAATGTCTCATTGTCTCCGCCAGGCCGAAAGGCATGGTGAGAGTTGTTGTTTTACCCCCTGTGTGTGTGTGTGTGTGTGTGTGTGTGTGCGTGTGTGTGTGTGTGTGTGTGTGTGTGTGTGTGTGTGTGTGTGTGTGTGTGTGTGTGTGTGTGTGTGTGTGTGTGTGTGCGTGTGCGTGTGTGTGTGTGCGTGTGTGCGTGTGTGCGTGCGTGTGTGTGCGTGTGCGTGTGCGTGTGTGTGTGTGTGTGTGTGTTAGGGTTTAACACCGGGATTCCCGGGATGCGGGAATCCCGGGAATCCCGAGGTTATTTACCGTCCCGGGAACTGACTTTGGTTCCCGGGATCCCAGTGTTTTTTTTTTCTTGTTAGAAATGAATACTAATTAGTAGAAAGGCCTATCTACAGCGCGGAGGAATTACTATTATAATTAGCCAAGTTACTTGCCGCTTTGCCGACCAGGGCAGGGTCCCATTGTCCCGTTGTGAACCAATATGGGACGCACTGAATGTAACAGTAATGAACAAAATAAAACACAAGTGGCTGTGATGCCCCCTGCCTGCCCTGCGCACGCTGATTTCACCGTTTCCTCTGCTGTCAATACGGTAGTCACCAGTTGACTAGTTGAGATTCAACATCAAGTGAAACGCTGCATAAACAGTGGGTAGGTTTGATTTCGAGCCTATATTCCAGCTTAAAATGCGTGCAAGCCAAGCAATGCTTTTGATAGAGAGAGGGGAGAGACTGGAGAGCTGGAGAGAGCAAGAGAGAGAGCAAGAGAGAGAGCAAGAGAGAGCGCGAGGGAGAGAGAGAGAAAGTATTACACCGATGTGGTCCGATTTTTTTATCATCATTAATGAACCCTATACCTACACTTGCATTTTAGAACCTTGTAATAGAATAATAATATTCCATTCAGGTGAAGTTTTTGATCATTTATTAGGAAGATTCAGGCAGAGAGCAACAGCATACAGATCATTCAGAGCCAGGCCTCCTGGCCTGACCAACAGCCCATTCGGGGCACAAGCCTCCTCAACCTCCTCTACCACAGTTCTTTATACTCCACATTGTACCAAAGAGGCTTTTCTAAATGGTCTTATAAGGTATGGACTAAATATAAGAGAGACACAACCATAGCTACACAAATACACATAGCTGAGACAGTGACAGTAGCATGAAGGATTCAGATCAGCTGTTCCATTTACAGCTGTAGGTGAGTTACATTTAGCACATTCATGTGTAGAGTGGTTGACTAAAGACCCCTGCTGTGAGTTTAAACCTTCTTAGTTCAGATAAAGTTAGATAGTACAGAAATGATAGAAGAACAGGTTGGCATTCTAATTTATCCATTACATTCCAGAGTTTTTTTCTTTTTGTACATGAATATTCATGTACATACGACAGGTGATTTATAGAATGCCAAATCAATAGACATTTTCCTACCTACATGTTGATATAGCTATATATTTACTCAACCATTTTTGTAGAGCTCTCTCTCTCTCTCATTTTCTAGAATTTAGTATATGTGAAATCTTTTATCTGGTTGGACATTAAATCTCTGTTTTTCAAGGCAAAGGGCCCTTAGCACGCTGGCTAATTGGGGCGATACGCGTGTCTAAACACTTCTCTCCCTTCTAAACGTTAAAAGGCCAGAGACTATGCAGTCAAAACAAATATTTCCACATTTATGGCCAATGCCCAGTTGACTAATTTTTTCTTTTAGATATCAGCTTTTATCTAAAATTCCTATATTAATTTATTCAGATAAATATCAAACATATCACATGAAACATATTACAGACTAATAGACCTGGTTGTTTTAGGTTTGAAAGCTCTGAAAGCCTCTCACTCATAATGTCAAATCTATCTCTGTTTGTATGTTAAATCTCTGTTTCTCAAGACTGAGGGCTCCATACAGATTCATTTACCAATTCGGACCGCCTTTCACGGATTGATTTTGACAGTTTCCTTACACAACCTAGTTTCCTTTTAAGGACTTTGCACCGGAGTACAGGTATTTTCCGAATTTCACGGAGGGCTCGTCTTCCACGACCTAATTTCCTAATTTGGCTTTCACCAACTTTGCACCGGAGTACAGGTATTTTCCGAATTTCACGGAGGGCTCGTCTTCCACGACCTAATTTCCTAATTTGGCTTTCACCAACTTTGCACCGGAGTACAGGTATTTTCCGAATTTCACGGAGGGCTCGTCTTCCACGACCTAATTTCCTAATTTGGCTTTCACCAACTTTGCACCGGAGTACAGGTATTTTCCGAATTTCACGGAGGGCTCGCTTTTCACGACCTAATTTATCTCACCCCAGACGTTGATATGCCAGAGATTAGGCAGTATGAACAAATATTTTCAGTTAGATATTGAATATAGTTTTCCAGTCTTCCTGGCTCTTTCCTCCATCTTCACTTGGCGTACGGGTCCATTTGGTTATGTCTCTGACAGCGATCTCCACTTTGCTAGTGGTTCCAGTAGTGTCTCTCACGTGCAGCATGTCTCTCTGTGGCAGTTATCTCCATTGGGCTGGTGGGTCCCAGTTCAGTGGCTCTCAAATGCTCTCTGTGGCTCTCTGTGCCTTGTCCTCCTGCTGTGGCAAAGTCTCTTGTTGTTTGTATGGTGTCGATTTCGTCACCTCTGCTGCTGCATGGTGACATTGTTGGTGCTGCTCTCATGGCTGGTGACCACGCACGCTCTGCTGTGGAAAACGCATGCTCTGCTCCTTCCCTCTGTGGCTTGAAACTTGTGGTTTCCTCCTTATCATCACAGACAGAGTAGATCTGCCTGCGAGGTTCCAATCGTGTAGTTGTTGAAGATCATCAGAAGTTGATTCTGCATAGCTTGCTTCTGTAGTGCTCCTCTTTGTCCTCCATCGTCTGGATCTGGTCCGGATCTGCTTTGAGAAAATCTTCTTCCAAGAAAAATCCTTCACCCTTAAGTTCTTTTGATCAAGTATCCATAATCATAATTAGTTATGAAATATGAAATATTGATCCTGCCTCGACAACGCCAAATGTAATAGAATAATAATATTCCATTCAGGTGAAGTTTTTGATCATTTATTAGGAAGATTCAGGCAGAGAGCAACAGCATACAGATCATTCAGAGCCAGGCCTCCTGGCCTGACCAACAGCCCATTCGGGGCACAAGCCTCTCAAACCTCCTCTACCACAGTTCTTTATACTCCACATTGTACCGAATGTAATAGAATAATAATATTCCATTCAGGTGAAGTTTCTGATCATTTATTAGGAAGATTCAGGCAGAGAGCAACAGCATACAGATCATTCAGAGCCAGGCCTCCTGGCCTGACCAACAGCCCATTCGGGGCACCAGCCTCTCAAACCTCCTCTACCACAGTTCTTTATACTCCACATTGTACCAAAGAGGCTTTTCTAAATGGTCTTATAAGGTATGGACTAAATATAAGAGACACAACCATAGCTACACAAATACACATAGCTGAGACAGTGACAGTAGCATGAAGGATTCAGATCAGCTGTTCCATTTACAGCTGTAGGTGAGTTACATTTAGCACATTCATGTGTAGAGTGGTTGACTAAAGACCCCTGCTGTGAGTTTAAACCTTCTTAGTTCAGATAAAGTTAGATAGTACAGAAATGATAGAAGAACAGGTTGGCATTCTAATTTATCCATTACAACCTTCAAACTACCATTTTCCTAGAACTACCCAGTAGAACCAGTGAACTGCAGCTGTCTGTCTCATTGATTGTCAGTGGCAGCCCATGCATGTGCACATCAAAATCACACTACAAAACCCGACATTTGATCAACAACAAAATATAGATTAATACATTTGACAACATACAGCCAACATCCCAAAATGTAGTCTTAATATCCGTAGCCTAATATAAATTAATAACTGCAAACAAATTACAAGTTTAGGCTATCAATATCCTACAAAAGTAGAGATAAGCTATGACCTCACCGGCGCTCTGATGGACAATAAATAAATAATCCTTTTGCAAACAACATCCATGTTCTGTTCTCTTGTCAATAATGATACAAATGGAACGTTTATTTCAGCAGCTAGAATGTGATAGTTTGACATTGTTTGAGTGCGTTTTTGGTGCACAGCGCAGCTCCTCCTAAGTTAATTGTCTTCACCTGCTGCTGTGCTGCTGTGCAACAGGGCAGATCTACAAGCTATAATTATTCATAATTAAGAAATACTATATTTATTGATTTAAAAAATCAACTTAAGTCATTATTAGTGCAGGTTCATAGGTGGACACAATAGGGACATTTGGGCACCTCGATGTAAAATTGTCTATTTTCAGTAGAGGTAGTGCTGTCATTACATGACAGACACAGTTGGGCGGGCGGGCGTGCGTCCGCGCGTGCGTGCGTGCGTGCACGTGAGAGAGAGAGAGAGGCGTGTGTGTGTGCATGTGTGTGTGTGTGTGTGTGTGTGTGTGTGGCGAGGCGAGCGGGGGAAACTCTTTCTTGGCTTTCATGTGTTTGGTCGTATTCTGGTTCTTCA
This sequence comes from Gymnoscopelus braueri, assembly GCF_963280865.1. Classification (NCBI taxonomy): domain Eukaryota; kingdom Metazoa; phylum Chordata; class Actinopteri; order Myctophiformes; family Myctophidae; genus Gymnoscopelus; species Gymnoscopelus braueri. The sequence goes on along the minus strand of NC_137616.1, from coordinate 41,568,482 downwards.
TGTCGTAAAATCGGGGTGTTTTGAGAATATTTAAGAGCGTGTTATTTAAATGACGCTCGTTTTCAGACGTGAGATTTATCAAAGCTCCGACCTAATGTACGCTAGGATTGGCTGTAGGATCCTTTGATAAATGTGACTTTGACGTTGGTGTACGGCCGAATATATGGAAAAATATAAGCCGTTTTTTACGCTCCATTGATAAATGAGGGCCAGTATCACTAGTTATGTGATCAACACGGATCTGTCCGATTTTCCATATTGTATCCTGATTGGCAAAGGTTGGCTTCCAAAGTTTGCAGGATTGGTCCGTTTTGAACAAAATGCCTCAAATCATGAACGCAGTTTGTGATTTCCGTGAGATTTCACATGCACATTCCCACTAGGCCGAAGAAGATATGCCACTTGAACATTTTTTATTCAGCCTCATGGTGGTGCTATAAAAGGCTGATTTGCGTTTTTAACTATAACTGCACCGATCTGCAAGAAAATTTGCACACACATTCCCTAGAGGCCAAGGAAAAGCATCTGCCCTGCATTTTTCACATTTGACATTCATAGCGCCACCAGGAGGCCGACTTATGTAAAACATTTTTTTTATATTAATCCAAATTTCGCGCAAATCGGTACACATGATCTCATGTGATCAAGATGGATCTGTTTATTTTTTTATATTCCATCCTGATTGACTAACATTGACATCTAAAGTTTGCAGGAGTGGCCCGTTTTGAACAAAATGCCACAAATCATGAACGCAGCGTCCGATTGCGGTGACACTTTGCACGCACATTCACACTACGTTGAAGAACAAATGCCACCCTTTTAACATTGCCCTATTATAGCGCCACCAGGAGGCCGATTTTTGCAACACTTTTCTTTTTTATATTACTCCTACAAATTTTGTCCAAACATCATGCAAATCGGTAAACATTATCTTTATAGTTAAGTGATCCGATTTTTCATATTCCATCCTGATTGGCGAATTCCGAAAATTGCTGGCCCACAATAACCTACCTGACCTGGCGGACACCTGTGCTCCGAGGAGCACTTTTTCTAGTTTAAAATGTTCCAGTCAGTGAGGACTCTGGCAGAGCCCTTTATGAACCCTGAAGTATGTAAGTCTGCATCGATGCAGATTTCGCCTGAGGGAATTGGTACTCTGTTTTACTTAAGTAAAAGTATCAATACTGCAATTTAGAAATACTCTGTTACAAGTAAAAGTCCAGAATTCAAAATGTACTTGAGTAAAAGTACAAAAGTATTGGCATAAAAATGTACTTAAAGTATCAAAAGTAAAAGTACACATTGTGCAGAATGTCCCATTTCCCAAATGTATACAAATCTTTTGAAAATAGGAGATCTACAAGCTCACAATGTGTCGCATCGCTACGCATTGTGAGCTTGTAGATCTGCTATTTTCAAATGACTGAAATGTATACAGAGCTGAAGTGGTTAATGTATGTTTAATTTGTAATAATAATCAAAATCTAAGTAACTATAGTAACTAAAGTTTTCAAAATATTGTAGTGGAGTGTGCATCTGAGATGTAGTGGAGTAGAAGTAAAACTACTGAAAATTGGAAATACTCCAGTAAAGTAAAAATTCCTCAAAAGTTAAATGAAAGTAAATATATACAGAATGCATAAACAATAAAAAATAAACTTTAAACACAAAGGAACATAATAACCTAAAGAAAATAATAATACACACTCACAGCTCTTCTATCAGGCGAACATTGTGTATTCATTCAATACCTCAATTCATTTGATAAATAAAGTTTAAATAAATAATAAATCTTAAGTTGAGCTGAATATGCCTATACCTGACATGACACACACACACACACACACACACACACACACACACACACACACACACACACACACACACACACACACACACACACACACACACACACACACACACACACACACACACGTTTACCAGGTGGTTTTAAACAACATTTGAAAGATATTTTCTTTCTACTCACTCAGTTTCCGAAACTAAATATCCGTCTCCACCTTTACCTCTTTTCTGTGCAAATAAATGTCACCTCACGTCCCTGTGTGTGTGAGAGAGAGAGAGAGAGAGAGAGAGAGAGAGAGAGAGAGAGAGAGAGAGAGAGAGAGAGAGAGAGAGAGAGAGAGAGAGAGAGAGAGAGAGAGGAGACACACCTGAAGAGGCGGATCTACAGAGAGAGAGAGAGAGACAGAGACAGAGACAGACAGACAGACAGAGAACTGGTCGCTCCAATTAGGTTTTTGACCAAACGAGAAATCTTGTTTCTCTATAATAAGACATTATGCATATTAAAAATACTTGATTGTGATTTCTCCAGAATAAAGTAATTCATGGTGCTGCTGGTGTGTCTCCTGCATGAGCCAGCAGCATGTTGTCCAGACTGAGAAGAGAGTCTGTCTGTCTGTCTGTCTGTACCATAGAGTTAACTGTAATCATTCACTTATGTCCATTTAGGCTCTTGTCTAAGACCTGAATAAATAAGAGCCTACTCAGTCTGATGAGTACTTGCTTCTTTCTCTTTCAAGTTAACTCTAATCAGCATCATTAATCATAAACCTGCTATAAGGGAAGATTCTGACCAAAAGTCCACATACTTTATTTTATATCCCAGTATAATATCTGATTCGGACCAAAGTTCACAAAGTAGTCTATTTGATATTCCAGTATTATTACGTTTTTCTCTACAATATATATATATATTTTAAATCACAGTTCCCAGCAGTCATCAACGAGACCAGTGTTTCTCAAACTTTTACATTTGAAGATCCCCCTTAACTCTGAGAGTGTCCAAATGGACTCTGTAAGGGTCACATTTGTAACGAATTTGAACCTGCACCCATATTTTGGATATGTCCTTATAGGTGAAAAAAATATATCTTTCTCCAGGAGAATGTGTTTGTGTGACAGCCAGAGGCCCAGACTGAGCTGGTGAGGCCCACACTGACCTGGTGAGACCCAAACTGACCTAGTGAGGCCCAGAGGCCCAGACTGAGCTGGTGAGGCCCAGAGATCCAGACTGAGCTGGAGAAGCCCAGACTGACCTGGTGAGGCTCAGACTATAGGTCCAGACTGAGCTGGTGAGGCCCAGTAAGTAAGGAAGTAAGTAAAATGCATTTGTAGAGCACATTTCACAGACATTAAAAAGCATATCAATAAAATAATCAAAAACAGAATAAAACAATAGCTATTTATCAAATCAACCAAAAAGAGCCAAAGAAAACAAATACACTCAGAATAAGGGAGATGTCTCAACACACAGAGCTGTAAACACATGCTCGCAATATACTGCCCCTAAAACCAACATGAGAGATGAATAGCATTTTGGAATAGTACTGTATCTATATTGCACTTTGAATGCATCAGCACTTTTTTTTGGCCATAGCTGAGTGGTCATAGTGAGCCCACTTAGGAGAGGAAGGAAAGTCTGCACACTGTATATCAGCTCCCAGGAATTTTATTTAGGCTAAAGTAGGTACAACGTTTCGACCCTAGCGGGTCTTCATCAGGTCTGGTGAGTGAGTCCACCCGGGGAGCCAGAGCCCCTGGTTGTCCTAGGTACGACTCCAGGCCTGGCCAGAAATGTGTCGATGTGTGTCCCTGAGCAAGACTCTTAACCCCTAATTGCTCCCCGAGTGCCATAGAATGGCTGCTCTCTGCTCCTAGTTGTTATAGGATGGGTAAATGCTGAGGACAAATTTCGCATCATGTGCAAATATACAGTGACAAAAGATACAGTGACCAAATAGCATAAACCTCACCTTAATCTTTTAATTGTAACTAAATTAAATGTAACTAAGAAAACAGCCAGCATAAATGTCTTCTTTCACATAGTTTATACTTTATTGACCTCTCCACGTACAGAGCAACGGACGGGGTTCAACCGCAGGTCTTCCTCAGTGTCAAGACATGAAGTGAGGTATAAATAGTGTATGATGCAATCAAGTCGAATGAATACAGGTGCTAACTGTCATCACCTTGAAAGCTAACAATGAATATTATTCATTAGGGTACCAGGAAACTAACTAAATTTAATGTAAAACCTAAATATATTCACTATAGTATGTTGAAACACAGGCTCAAACATAGATTTGTAAAGATAATCTTAGACCTAAACTTAACCCCCTAAAAATCATGCCTAAAATCCTAATATTTTAACCTCTTAACACGATTTACCTTTGTTTTGGATATCCCTAGTGCCCACTCTTCCCCCCTCAAAGTGCCCACTCTTCCGGGTGCCCACATGTCCCTGGTAGTAGGGGGTACTAAGCACAAAAAATGGCCAAATCGTTACGCGGCGGATAAAAGCATGAAATTTGATACAGATGTCCCTTGGGTCATCCTAAAACATCCTAGAAGGGGTGCCCAAAAAAATCTTAAACAGGAAGTGAGTTATGGACAAAATTCAAAATGGCCACCTAAACTGTTGACCGTTGACTCAAAAGACAACAAAAGAATCTCCAAAAAGCATAAAATTTGGCACATATGTCCCTTGGGTCATCCTAAGACATCCTAGAAGGGGTGCCCAAAGGAATCTGAAACAGGAAGTGAGTTATGGACTAAATTGAAAATGGCCGCCTAGTGTTGTCGATTGACTCAAAAGACAACTAAAGAATCTCATAAAAGCATACAATTTGGCACACATGTCCTTTTGGTCATCCTAAGACATCCTAGAAGGGGTGCCCAAAAAAATCTTAAGCAGGAACTGAGTTATTGACAAAATTGAAAATGGCCGCCTACAGTGTTATCCATTGACTCAAAAGACAACTAAAGAATCTCATAAAAGCATACAATTTGGCATACATGTCCCTTGGGTCATCCCAAGACATCCCAGAAGGGGTGCCCAGAAAAATCGTAAACAGGAAGTGAGTCATTGACAAAATTGAAAATGACCGTCTACAGTGTTGTCGATTGACTCAAAAGACAACTAAAGAATCTCATAAAAGCATACAATTTGGCATACATGTCCCTTGGGTCATCCTAAGACATCCTAGAAGGGGTGCCTGAAATTATCTGAAACAGGAAGTGAGTTATTGACTAAATTGAAAATGGCCGTGTACAGTGTTGACAGATGATGCAAAAGTTAAAAATAATCTCATATAAAAGCATGACATTTGGTACAAATGTCCCTTGGGTGATCTGAATGCATCCTAAGGGGTGCCAAAAAAAGTTTTAATAGTCTCTCAATGGAAAACACTCCTCCCACACGGGCTGCACTGCTACAATATTCAAATCGAGCAGCCAATCTGGCATTTGGTCCAGAAGCCTGAAAGCTATGCAATCTCTACCATCTCCTGACAAATATGGATGGATTAAAGTCGCTGATTCGTGGACACCTTTATGGACACTCTTGCCAGAGGCTGCTTAAGTTTGTAGAGAACTCAAGTGTGGCTGCAAAGCTGAGCCCTTCTGTTCGAGAAAGTGTAGATGCCGGGATGCTGGGTTACCTTGCAGAGCATTATGCCAATGTGCTGGTAATTGCGAAATGGCACACATGAATACATGTAGTTACTAAACACTAATCACAAAAAAACAGTAATGATCAAGAAGAAAATACATGAGAAGATAGAGTGTAAAACAAGCAAGAAGATGTAGAGTGCAAAATAAATAAGATGCAGAGAGTAAAATAAGAATATGCAGAGTAAGATAAGATGCAGAGTAAAATAAATAAGAATATGCAGAGAGTTAGATAAATAAAGAAGATTCAAAGAGTACAATAAAAAAATAATGCAGAAAGTAAAATGAATAAGTGATGTAGAAATGAAAACAGAAGGTAGACTACAAAATACGGCAGGTTATGCACTGCATAACCTGTCGTATTGAGTCTGCATAATATGCAGACTGCCATGGTCAACTGTTTAAACAGCCATTTAGAATTTCTTCAACATGGTCCCTTCCTAAAAAGTTTAATAAACAAGCAAATAAATAACCTCTTCTAGGATATATTAAGAAGCACTCAATGTACGTACCAAATTATACACTTTTATGACGTCCCTTTATGTTTTCTTTTGTGTCAACTGCTTTAGGCGGTCACTTCCTGTTTAAAACCTTTTTGGGCACCCCTTGTAGGATGCGTTCAGATCACCCAAGGGACATTTGTACCACATTTCATGCTTTTATGAGATTCTTTAGGTATCTTGCATCATCTTTCAACACTGTAGGCGGCCATTTTCAATTTAGTCAATAACTCACTTCCTGTTTCAGATTATTTTGGGCACCCTTCTAGGATGTGTTAGGATGACCCAAGGGACATATGTGCCAAATTGTATGCTTTTTGGAGATTCTATAGGCTTTTTGAGTCAATCGCCAGCACTGTAGGCGGCCATTTTCAATTTAGTCAATAACTCACTTCCTGTTGAAGACTTTTTTGGGCACCCCTTCTAGGATGTCTTAGGATGACCCAAGGGACATGTGTGACACATTTTATACTTTTTGGAGATTCTTTAGTTGTCTTTTGAGTCAATCGACAACACTAGGCGGCCATTTTCAATTTGGTCAATAACTCACTTCCTGTTTCAGATTTTTTGGGGCACCCCTTCTAGGATGTCTTAGGATGACCCAAGGGACATGTGTGCCACATTTTATGCTTTTTGGAGATTATTTTGGTGTCTTTTGAGTCAACGGTCAACAATTTAGGTGGCCATTTTGGATTTTGTCCATAACTCACTTCCTGTTTAAGATTTTTTTGGACACCCCTTCTAGGATGTTTTAGGATGACCCAAGGGACATCTGTATCAAATTTCATGCTTTTATCCGCCGCGTAACGATTTTTCACTTAGTACCCCCTACTATGGTGCCCACTCTTCCCAGTTTTCCTTAGTGCCCAGAGTGTTTTGGTGCCCACCTTTAGTGTTCCATACACAGACATATGTATTTGCATGCATCCAAATATATATGCTTTATTAAACTTCATCACTTTATTGATTTAAGGTAGTACATAATCAAAATAGCTGCTAATTCTGCTATAATTACTGTAAATGTTTAGAAGATGTTCATTACTGTCCCAGATTTAAAATTAAAAAAGGAAGAAGAAGAATATAAAGTGTGAAAGTGTATGGCTTGGTTCAAAATAAACTTTATACAGGAGGCAGTTGTCTTGTTTGGCCTCATTTAGAATATTCTACACAGTTTAAGATATGTCATATAATCAAAGTGTGATCAAAATCAAGAGTGATTAAAGCATCACTACCAATACAAATGTTAGTCAACTCCATGTTCTTGCAGTAGCTATCAACGTATTATTGGAGGTAAACAACCCAGGGGAGCGTACTCAAGTTTCCTCAGCCCTATGTTTCCTCAGCCCTATGTTCCCTCAGCCCTATGTTCCCTCAGCCCTATGTTCCCTCAGCCTTAAGTTTCCTCAGCCCTATGTTTCCTCAGCCTTAAGTTTCCTCAGCCCTATGTTCCCTCAGCCTTAAGTTTCCTCAGCCCTATGTTCCCTCAGCCTTAAGTTTCCTCAGCCCTATGTTCCCTCAGCCTTAAGTTTCCCCAGCCCTATGTTCCCTCAGCCTTATATTCCCCCATCCCAAATTCGACCCTATGTTCCCTCAGCCTTATGTTCCCTCAGCCCTATGTTCCCTCAGATTGGTAAAATTGGGTAACATTTTTGCTCCTGTCTGTCATGAGATATCTTTTAGCAAGATACCTAAAAAAGTGATAGACATATTTAGTCATGGAACTGTTTAAAATCCTACAAAAGGAGTGTGACAATAGACATGGCATGTCACAAAAGGTTACATTTTTGATATCTCAAAATAAAAAATGTATGGACAGGTTTATACATAAAGGTGCTCTAAGTTATATTTTTTTTGCTAAAACAAAATGTTGTTTGTTAAAGGTTAAAACACTATTTTCTGACATTAATTGCTATAGTGTTTGTTCAGTAACAGGGGTCTCCCCGTCTCTCCAGTGGCCTATTTCACGAAAGCAGAATTAGGGGTTAAGGGCGCGCTCTCACCGCACTTTTATTTTACCTCTGGGGCAGAATCTGCCAATGCATTGTCAATGTAAATGCGTGGATTCACGCAAGAGCGGATTTTTCCGCTTGTCGCGCAGACCTTGCGTTTATCTGCTCTACACGACTTGTCCATTGGAAGCATAAAACTGCTGGAGGCAGGAGCTGATTTTCTCCCTCTGTCCAATCGGAGAGTCGAAGGCGGACCGTCCCAAGATTCAGGAAGCACCATGGTGCTCAAGGCAGCAGGCGGTGCGGGCTACGCATAGACTTAAAAGGCTACGGGACGGTCTTGAATGTGAGTGACAGGTGCGTCACAGCGTTTTTTTAGAATCCGCTGGCTGCAAAAAACTGTGGCCGCTCACAACCTGCGTTTAACAGCGGCCAGCCAACTTTTGGTGAGAGCGCACCCTAAGCCTGGATTTAACACCTATCCTGGCTTAATTTAGCCAGGATTTACGATGAATCGGTTTCATGAAAGCTGAATTATCATGCCAGATTAGCTTAGCCAGTTCACCCTGGATAAGTTTATCCATGACTAGATTTCACGAAAGAAAATTGACGCAATCCTACCTTAGTTACCATGGCAATTCAGCTAACAGCCGAGCTTAATTAATCCAGTGCCTTGTTCTTCAAGTTTTGTGATATAGCTGTTAGTCCAATGACTCCAATCTTAAACCAATGACTTTTTCCACAGTTAATTCAACACATATGTTTGTATATGGACTCATTTTAATGACCCTGCATTCAAATAAAATGAAAGAAATACAATAAGATATAATCAATTTAATTATATTACTGAAATAGTGTGTGACCATAAATCATAATTGTTTCACAATGACTCATGTGATATGTCACTCTGTTAACACCATAGTTCATATTGTAGATGTTGATAATATATTCGTTTTCTTTTAGATTATAAAAAATGTCTGACATACATATATATATATACATACATATATATACATACATATATATACATACATATACGTATATACATATACATATACATATGCAAATACGTATACAAAAACGTAGGCTATACCTTTTGGCAGCCGGACCCCCTTTACCGTCGCAGGTAACGGCGACCCCCGTTACCGCACCGGGGACCCCCCTTACCGCCGCGGGTAACGGCAACCCCCCCGGGACCCCCGTTATATTAGTAGGCGATATTCACTTAAACTCCTCATGTTTAAGCCTAACAGAATTATATATTTATGGACTATATATTTATGGACTATATATATATAAATTGTATATATTTTTGGACGACTTGTGCATTTAATTTGTCGGAAATACTTTGCCACGCTTTCTCCCTGGATCTATATATTGCGGCCGTGTTTCCTTTCCTGCTTATTATACATTTTACTTCCTCATATGATTCCATGAGCTGCTGCAGTGCTGCTGTTCAGCCACAGAGAAGAACGCCGCTCTGGTTTTGGGCTCCATGATTGGTCAAGTTCAAGGATTCTGCTATCAACTTTCATGGTCTTTTACAGGAATACGTGAAGCCTGGCTTTACCATCCTGGCTCGCCTGGCTTGACAAGGTCTAGCTCGACAAAGTCGCTCCTTTTCAGCCTGGCTTGGCGTTCATGGAACAGAATAAACCAGGCTGTACGGACCAGACTTTGTCAAACCTGGATTTGACTTAAATCCAGGCTTATTTAATTCCACTTTCGTGTAATAGGCCCCAGCTCTTTAATAAACAGAAAATAAATGTTCAGGTCGGCTACCAATTTCACAGAGTTTCCACTGTCCAACATCTATGCCCAACGAGGACGCAAACTAACCGGAGCAGTGCTACCTACAGTTCTGTCAGAACAACTCATAAATGGAAAAAGACAACTCATGAAGATAAGATATATTTATTGAATATAAAATGAGCAATATATTTATTATGGTTTGGCGATGAATTGGATCAGCGCATTTCCCAACCATAGGGACTCCGAATCCCCCAGTACATAAACAGCAGATCCAAAACAACAGGTGGTAGCATGGGGTGGTGGAGGGTGAGCAGCAATTAAGCACAGCAATGAATTGAGCAGCAGGGCAGCAGCAGCGTGTGCAGCCAAAGCAAGCAGGATGAGAAGTGCATACTTCCGGCTTAAATAGAGCGGTCTGAGAATTAAATTGCACTGCACTGAGTTCCTTGACAGAACTTGCTCTGCGCATGTCTATGACAGGCGCGACACTCACTATAGGCTACTCATTGTCCCATGATCTATTGAATACAAATATATATATATATTATTGTCCCCTCCATATTTTTTGTCTCTTTTATAAATAAGAACCGAAAATGAATTGGTAAAAAAGCTCTGTGTCTGTGCAGCACAGTCTATTCACAGTGTCTATTGAAATGACAACGAACACAGCCATAAAAGGAAACGATAAGGAAGCCATAAAGGTATCCTTTAACACTCAAACTTTCTGTGTAGGAGTGACTGTATGTATAGTCATTTATTAAACAGTGTTGATATGATTTACCTAATCTAACAGCCAATAAAGCAAAGTCAATAGACGTTAGTTCTCCTTTCTAGTTCACTGGTGAATTGTACATGATCCCTTCTGTTACAGTAGGGGTTAAAGGTATACAGTTAGTTAAAATCTCAATAACATTGCTCTGTTTTAGCATTGCCTGGGTTTAGTGTTAACCACTTTCAATGTGGCGTCCCTATTTTGGTCATGTCATTATAGGTGAACATTTTCAAAAATACAACTTATACAATTTATAAAACAGTGCTTAATTGCATTGTATGAGCCTATTGTACCGAGCTACAATCTTGCAATTATTTGGCAACATAATAGTAGGCTATACATGGTCACACATGTAACATACTAAAACTATTTTTGTTACATAATAAGCATCTACATGTAGCTATTATACTTGTATGTCAAATATGGTCTTTAGAATCAAAAGAGAATTCTGGAAATTTGAGTCTGGAAAAGTATGGAATTTTGAAATGGAAAATGTGTAGAAACCCAGATTATTAAGTGTCACTGACGGCCGGGATTTCTGACTAATAACATTAACAGTTGATAGGAATGTGACACTTTTGAGTATAACACATTGAGTGTTAATACCTATCTGTTTAGAGCTGTAGAAGCGTTGAGTGTTCTGCTCTCACACTAAGATCAAGTATAGCAGATGTGTGGTATAAGTTTAGGACTCGGCTAAAGGGATCGTATACTTCACAAATTATCCATTGCAGATGCACACAATCTACAGTGCAAATCACAATTTTATGTCATATAACAGTGTCGCACAAAAGTTGTGAAAATAGCGTACAGTAAAACCTCAGAAGCTAACCAACAAAAAAGACAATAAAAAATTAAAAAATTAAAAATCCTATAATGGCATGGCCAAAACAAAGAGGCCAGGTTGAACGTGGTTAAGTCTGTCTGTGGGTTTTATACATGTTTTAAGTTTTTTTAATGGTGCATTTATGGCACATTTATGGCACATTTATCCACATTCACCCATTCACACACACACACACACACACACACACACACACACACACACACACACACACACACACACACACACACACACACACACACACACACACACACACACACACACACACACACACAAACACAAACACAAACACACAAACACACACACACACACACACACACACACACAAATGATTGAATCCTGAAAAGCAACAGTTTTAAACATATGAGGTTTCCACCCGACAGCGACGATATTAAAGGAGTAGTTCACCCAAAAAATTACTTATTTTCTATCAATTACACACCCCATGAAGCCTTGATTTCATGGATTTATTTTTGTTTTTGTGGCATTCCTAAGACAATAATTTGATGACCGTGTGTATTTCCGGTAGGAGACACAAATAATCTACTTTGTGTCTCCTACCGGATACATTAGCCGGTAGGAGACAGGAATCAAATTATTAGCTTAGGAATGCGATAAAAACAAAAAAGAATCCATGGATTCAAGGCTTCATAGGGTGTGCAATTGATAGAAAATAAGTCATTTTTTGGGTGAACTCCTCCTTTAATGTCATATTATCATTCAAATCTTAATGTTTTGCCCCACTTGCATTACCCTGGCAGCCCACTAGTGGTCCCCGGCCCACAGGTTGAGAATCACTATCATGAACATTATGTGAGAATTGAAACTAGATTAGTTGAAGGAGTGATTTCTCAAAAACGTGAAAGTTGAATCAACATTGAAGTCTTCGCTTTTTTACCCATTCAATCCGGGAACGCATCTGTGTCATTTTAGATTTTAGCCATAACCATTATTTTATACTTTGGCCATTCAAAAATAGCAGATCTACGAGCTCATAGCGCGGCACTCTGTGCCGTGCAGATCTACAATAGCAGATTTACAAGCTCATAGCACGGCACGCTGTGCAGCGCAGATCTACAATAGCAGATCTACAAGCTCATAGCACGGCACACTGTGCCGCGCAGATCTACAATAGCAGATCTACAATAGCAGATCTACAATAGCAGATATTTGCACATTATTCTATCAGCCTTGAGTTGAATATTTTGAAAACTCTGCTTGTTTGAGGCAGGGAAGGTGATACAAAACAACTCTTTATCAGTGTAGATTGAGTATAAAACAATACATAGCACCATAGCATTATTGCTAGAGTACAGAATGTGATCAACATCTATGTGCGCTACCTTTTAATTTTGGGTCTTCAAGATTGAAACTATGCCAATTTGGTTTAGCACCACAAACAAAATAATGTGAAGGTGTAACCTTTCAAATATGTAACTATAGCAGACTCACACTGTGTGAACTGAACATTCACACCCAATTGTTCATTGTCATGGTCATTCTTATGCATTCATACACATACAACAGCCTTAGTTTACGCCAAGTGAAATTATTGTCAATAGAACACGTATAAACACACAAGATTATTATATATATATATATATATATTTTACAACAAGTAAAGACATCAAACTGAATATTTAATAAGAATGAATAGATGTAACTTCATAATCACACAACGTTTTAAGAACTAACATCATGACTCACGTTCCTTGTCTGCCTCTGTCTGTCTCTGGAGGATCTTCTCCAGTTCACTCTTCACTTCTTTCATTTGAACTGTTAGCTCCCCTACTTGGTCCTGGGTCACTTTCTGGCTCTTCTCCAACAGTGATGTCTCTTTCATAGAACATATAGATAGAACATATACATTTAGATGAAACACAGACGTTTTAACATCCTCAATTAATGAGGCCTATAAACGCTGCTCAAGGACGCGGCCGGCTGCCTTCATTTTTCTCAACTCGCAGGTTAACCTGTCTCTTTCTCACGCTGAGCGTGAGAAAGAGACAGGTCTAATATTGTGTGGAATTCTAGGAGATTTTGCAGGGTGATCCAATGGAATTAGCTGGTTTTGTCAGAAGTGCTTTTTAATGCTTTTCATTTTGTCAATATTTCTTTTACAGACAAAGCGTCAAAATGGAGTTAGCTGGTTTCTGCCAGACAGCAACGATATTAGTAAGTGACGGAAGAAGTACTAAATAGTTTTATTAGGGTATTTCACTTTCAAAACAAATTTGGGTAATTTTATCGTCTACTCAGGCTTTTGGGAGCACCCCGGACAGTTTTTAAGTTGCTTGATTCAGTATTTAGATATTTGATATTCATTTTATCAGACATGCCCTCTTCCTATACAAAGCCATTGTAACTTCTGACTCCATTTTAACCATGATAGATTCATCGAAAACACCCGTCCTTGGTTCTGGTGACTGATATTGTCCTTCTAATACGTGAGGAGACCGTGTTTTTTCAATTACTTTTTTCATTAATGAATTAATCACTAATTGTCAGGGAACAACATCACATATCTTATCAAATAAAATAACTATAATATCAATATAATATTTAATACATCCTCCTATAATTTGACAAACCTCTGTAGTGGTTCGAGGGTGGTGAGGCCAAAATTGTTCTGCCCGGTTCTCCTCAGTGGCTGGAGCAATTGATCTGAATTTGAACACAGCCATTTACCATTACCATCTGCACCTAACCCGTTTTTCGCTTTCCCCAACTGTCAGCTGTTTATTCGCGTTTTTATGTAAAAAGAATGTTGCCATGGTTACGGCTGCCCAGCTGTGGGATAGCCCCACGAGCTATGGGATGAATGGCTCCCGGGTTGCCAGATCATGTGCGCATATCCCCCCACAGATGCGTCGACCGGGTATGGACTAGTCTAGTCTATGATGTTGTTAGGCTTTCAATAAAGTGAGTCCCGGTACTCACTGGTGTTTATTTGAATGAGTCCCACAAATCTTAGATTAGATGTTGGCCTATTTGACAGTGCAGAAGCATAATTGCCTTTGATGCCTATAACATTAACGAGCGTCAACGAGTGTCAGCTGGACACAGACACACACTGCACTCTGCAGTGCTCCAATATGAAAATGACTGGGGTCTGTCTCATTTCTCTGCAAAAGCCCTTGAATATGATGTAATATGATTAAGGATTACTGTGACTATGGTAAGCTTACATTTCATAATCACACATACCATACAGTAAGAAAGTGTTCAATGTTTTTCAAAAAACGATAGATATTTTCTAATATCGGGAGGCCGATAATATCGGACATCCCTACATGTAAGTATAACTACCAAAGTATAACTAGCCAAAGTTCACAAAAGCATCAAAAAAGAGCTGACATTGCACCACATACTGTATGTGGCACTACAGCATTTTCTAACATTTCAAATGGCCATAACTTGATGACCATTGCTCTAATCAGCGCAAATACAGTAGTACCACCTCAATACCAGTGTAATATCTGGTGGACACTAATACACTGGGTTTCATGTATAAATAAGGTTTTCTCTCATATTGTCATTTGACCAAATTTTCAACAAGTCATAAATCTCAACAGTACCTCCAGGTGCAGTCATGGTGGCTGTTTTGGCTTGACAAGGAGACAGGAAGAAACAGAGTCTCCTTGTCAAGCCAAAACGGGAGCGTACTCAAGTTCCCTCAGCCCTATGCTCCCTCAGCCCTATGTTCCCTCAGCCTTATGTTCCCTCAGCCCTATGTTCCCTCAGCCCTATGTTCTCTCAGCCTTATATTCCCCCATCCCAAAATAGACCCTATGTTCCCTCAGCCCTATGTTCCCTCAGATTCATTGGTAAAATGGGGTAATTTTTTTGCTCTTGTCTGTCATGAGATATTTTTTAGCAAGATACCTAAAAAAGTGATACATATTTTTAACATGGGCCATGGAACTGAATTGTACAAATGGAGTGTGACAATAGACATGGCATGTCACAAAAGGTTACATTTTTTATATCTAAAAAATGTGTGGACAGGTTTATACATAAAGGTTTATCAGCTTAAATTGTATTCGTATTGTTCTTATTGTCTGTGCACAATTGCATATACATAGCATCACAAATAATCTAAAACTTGTTTGAACATTCATGCAGTCATGTAATTATGAGAAAAGTAAACAGGTTATCTTTTCTGCAAAAGGAAACCTGCCTTGGATCAAGACTGTCATACATTTATTTTTATTGATTATGTCAATTGAGTATCTATGACAGCCTTCCTTGGACACTTCCCCAAATAGTGTTTGGAGTTCCGTGTTTAAGGCCCGTACATCTCCATAAATAATATAAAGTGCTCACCTGGTAAGCACTTTATATCATTATTATTATATTACCCCTACAGTAACAGGAGGAATGTTCATGTACAATTCACCAGAACTAGAAAGGATAACTAAAGTCTATTTACTTTGCTTTATTGGCTGTTAGATTAGGTCAATCATATCAACACTGTTTAATAAATGACTATAAATAAAGTCACTCATACACAGAAAAGTTTGACGAGTTTCCACTGTCAAACATCTATGCCGAGGACACAAACTAACCGGCGCAGTGCTATCTACAGTATACTCATTGTCCCATGATCTATTGAATATATATATATATATATATATATATATATATATATATATATATATATATATATATATATATATATATATATATATATATTGTCCCCTCCATATTCTTTGTCTCTTTTATAAATAAGAACCGAAAATGAATTGGGGAAAAAAGCTCTGTGTCACAGTCTATTCACAGTGTCAAATGACAACGAACACAGCCATAAAGGAAACGATAAGGAAGCCATAAAGGTATCCTTTAGCCTTAGATAGACAACTTTCTGTGTAGGAGTGTCTTTATTTATAGTCATTTATTAAACAGCCAATAAAGCAATGTCAATAGACTTTAGTTCTCCTTTCTAGTTCACTGGTCAATTGTACATGAACAGAACATCCCTGTTACTGTAGGGGTTGAAGGTATATCGGTATATTAGTAAAGTTGGATTTTAAAACTATTTTGTTACATAATAAGCATCTACATGTAGCTATTATACTTGTACTGTATGTGCAAATATGGTCTGAAGAATCAATAGGGAATTCTGGAAATTTGAATCTGGAAAGTATGGAATTTTGAAATGGAACATGTGTAGGAACCCCGATTATAAGTGTCACTGACGGCCGAGATTTCTGACTAATAACATTAATAGTTGATCGGAGTGGGACACTTTTTAAACATTTAAATATTTGGGCTTTCTGTAAGGTATTAACACATTCATTGCCAGGTATTAATTAATTAATTCATCCGCCACTGCCAGCGGTTTTACCTTTAAAAAAAAAAAATAAGCCTGAGGGAACATAGGCTCTAAATTGATATGGGGGAACATAGGGCTGAGGGAATATAGGGCTGAGGGAACATAGGGCCTAATTTGGATGTTTTTTTTTGTTAGAGATTGAGGGAACATAGGGTTGAGGGAACATAGAGCATCGCAGTTCCCGCCCACTTCCTGGTTTTTCGTGGTGCCGGAAGGAACAACTCAATGCATTTTTCCCATTGACATTTCCAAAAATATTTATATCTATTAATTTAAGCCTCGAATCAAGCCATCATGACATGACATGAATCATGACCATAAAACGTTTTTTTCTGTGATTTTTTTTATTTTATATTTAATTATATGATATACTATATTTAATAAATACCCTTTGTTTTGCCGTTTTCAAAAAAAGAAAATCACAGAATCAAACGTTTTATGGTCATGATTCATGTCATGTCATGATGGCTTGATTCGAGGCTTAAATTAATAGATAAAAATATTTTTGGAAATGTCAATGGGAAAAATGCATTGAGTTGTTCCTTCCGGCACCACGAAAAACCAGGAAGTGGGCGGGAACTGCGATGCTCTATAGACCACCGAAGTCTGATGTCATTTACACATCCTTTGTTTGTCTACCTGGTTCGCAGTTTTCCACCCCCGTTCTGAATCTCATAGACGTATTTAATATCGCGTCAAATAAGAACTGTGATCCAAAAATAAACAAATGACCGCGGCGGTTTGACTCTTATGGATATGAAGCATCAACTGACGGTGAGAAAACGCTAATGTTACTTCCGCCGAATTAGTTACATTTTCGCCAGAAACAGACTGTATCAAATATAAGTGACTGACTATCATAAACGATACAGAGCCTCCTCCCTGACAATATCTCCGGGACAGTTTGTTTATTTTTGGACCACAATTCTTATATGAGACGATTCTAAGATGACCCAATGTTATTCTCCATAGAGAAATTACTTCCGCAAACCTGGGGATGAACGAATGACGTCAGGACTTCAGTGGTCTATAGGGCTGAGGGAACATAGGCACAACACCTATCTACTTACAGTGCTGTGGAAAAACCCATCATTAATGTCTTGTCTTGTCTTGTTTTGTGGTGACGTCATGCAGGTTGACGTTGATGCTTAACATTGTCACCTGTTGATCCTTTTTTAACCTGTTTCCGCTCCTGTATCACTTTGTCAACATGGACATGTCCTTCAAACACACATTGTACACTGTTCTGTCTGCTTCTATGAAATAAATGTATCATTTTACTCCAACAGTTGTATAATATTTCATCAGGGAGTTCAGCTACTGACACTGTGGACTCCATGATGCCGGCAAGCTGTTATTCTCATTTCTCTTTAACTTTAGACTGGAGTGCAACCATTGCTTTAAGGTGCATATCGCCCCCTACTGTACCGGAGCATGTAGTTGCACCACCACCCTTAAGCAGATATATAAATCATACTTAATAATACTAATAGTTAATATTACTTTGCATACTACAAATAGTAATAATTAGTAGAAGACACAGAAGAGGAAAAACTACTAATAGGTATTAATAATAATAATAATAATAATAATAATAATAATAATGCTTTCTGAGTTTCTGACAATCTCCTGTTGTTCCCAGAATACCTAGTGGGCTCCATTCTTACTTATAGTTTGACTTAATTGTATCCTCTCTTCCCTTCTACAGTGCATAAGTATAAATGCAACATTTTCTGTAGTATGGCGTTTCTGGAGTGCGGGGACTAAGAGCTTGAGCACAGCACTGCTGACCACATGTTATTTTATAGATCCCACCCACGTCCCACCTTCACAGGCTGATGTGGGACCTGGCTGTGACGAGGGCGTGGCTGCACGAACATCTAATGATGATGATGATACACAGAAGAAAGAAGAGTGTAGCCTACAACTACATTCAAATGTGTGGAATTTGTGTTTACAATTTGTTTGTTTAGTTTTTGTTTTAGGCTATATGAACTGCAATTAGAAACTTTATCAGACCAAATCAAATCTTTAAAAAAATCCAAATTAAACCTAAATGTATTTATTGTTTACAGTCTTCTAAGTTTATATCAAACTTGCTTCAAAGACAAAGACAAAATTAGGCTCTCCTACCAGAGGTTAGTTAACACAGCCTCAATCGGGCCAGTATTGCACTCTGGGATATGTGTCTAGGCCTGACCTCGACTAAGTCGACTAGTCGACTGGTTAGTCAAACTGTGTAGACTTGAAAAAAAACTTTTTTTTATTATTTCTTTTATTAGTCGACTGCCAGTCGACTATTGGCAATTAGTCGCCAATTAGAGTCGACTAAACAAATCCTTAGTCGGGGACAGGCCTAGTGTCTATCGGCTCATGACTTTGTTTTTACAGCATGGCTCTGTAGGAGGTAAGTTGTCTAGAAAAGGGTCTGTCTGTCCATTTCTTTGTTTGACAAAAAGCTGGACCGATCAGCTGGACCACATTTCTTGTGCACGCTGCCGTTAGGCCATGGAAGTATACCTCCTCAGATTGGAGCAATGGTGTGCCTGTGACCCCTTTGGGGTCCCTGGGGGGCACAGGTGTCCCTGGTGTGACTGTTGTTTTGGCAGTCCCCTGAACAGTGTTTGTGCCAAGTTTGGTGTGGATTGGAGCAATGGTGCACTTGCGGGCCCTGTCAGCCGTCACTATTCTCATGGCATTCCCTCTGAACAGTGTCTGGTGCAGGCCGGAGCAACGGTATGCCTCTCAAGTCCAGATGTTACGTTTGTGACGTCCACCGGTGGTCGAATCTCTACCCTCTAGGCAATTTTAATAAAGGATGTACTCTGTATTCTATTACTTTCAGTCAATGCAGTTCATTTATACAAATATTGATTGAAGAGTGTTTATTTTCTTAATACAGATACAGCTGATAAAGGAGAGAAAACATTCAACATAATAATAATAATGGTAATAGTCAGTGGTTCTATCAGGCTGACAGCTGATTCCTCACAAAATCATACTTTGGGTGCATACACATGCAGGTCAGGAACATTGTTCAGTTGGTCAGTAAACATCAGTCCATAATTTCATCTTGGCCTGGTTTCTGTAAATAAATAAAGGGGCGGCAGTGTCCTCCCAGAATCCTCAGTCTTTCAGTGTGAAGCTAATTATTTCCAGTTAAAAACAATCCTGGAGCATGTGTGAAGGTGGACAAATATCTTTCCACTGCAACAGTATATGTTGCCTTGCAAGTAAAGTTGCAAAGGCCAAGTATTGTTTTCTGCTGGTGTCACACCAAATAGTGCCACAAGGGGGCATAATTGTACATTAGTTTAAATATTTCAGACATGATTTCTAAGATATTTGTCCAGTACAACTTAATTTTAGAACAGGACCAAAACATGTACAAGTGCAGGGGAATCTTTACAGCACTCACACAATGGGATTAATTTTAAAACCAATATAAAATTGCCTGATGCCAGAAATAATAATGCAATGATTCTGATATTATTCTGTCATGTAGCATGTTATCAATTAGGCCTATAGAAGATGGACTGTCAAATTTTGTTTTTCTAATTGCTTTGTTGTTTAATAAAGCTGCTAAAATGTCAGAGGAGGCAAGGAAAAAACAATTACCTGTACACAAGAATTAACTATAAAGATCACATTTGACTGGCTGGTCAATTAACTGAAATAAATGTATGAATAAATTAAAAATGTAGAACCAATAAGCAATCTTGCTTATTCCAAAGAAGCTTGCTTTAAAAAAAATACTTGTATTTATTTATGAATATATCAACAAATCTACATGAAAAACCTCCGATAGATTTTTTATAAACTGAATTGATTGATCTGATTAATCACTTAAACTCTGTATTATACTTTGGATGTACAATGGTGGAATGCAAAAATAATCCAGGAGTTTGAAATCATCGATTTGAATCTGTATCGCCTGATTTCCACATGACAGTGACACTTGAAGTTGTGGACCAGAACTATCCAATCAGGCCAAGCTGTTCGGTAAGGCTTATGGCAGTGTTTCCCAAGCATAGCCCTTGGGGTCACAGACCCAACAAAGTAAATATACCAATTTTATTTTTTGCTTCTTGTCAAAGACAAGCAGAAACACTTGGTTTGTATGCATATTGCTCAGCCTCTGATTGGACAACAGACCAAGGTGGAACAGCCACATAGATTCATGTCCTTTGATGAGACTTAGATTCCATGACATCACACCACACAATGTCCTGTGTTAGTGTGCTGTGCCCTGAGTCAAAGCAGTTCTCAGTTAGTTGAATTGAGTGCTCATCTGAAAAACTGATTTAGGTTGTAATGAAAATTCTAATGCTTTGGAGATGTGCAGAGTGCAAGACACCGGCAGGGTTTTCGTAGTTAAGCTTAAAAAACACATCATTTTGGTGGAGTGGGCCTTTAACTCTTTAACTTCTTCTCTGAAAATAGCAGAGACTATTTTTGGTGGGCTACGTGACACGATGTGCACGTTGATTTATGTCAAGGTAGAACCCAAACACAGGAACTCAAAACACCAAACTCAGAAAACAGATGAAACTAGAAGTAGACTTTACTGATATTAAACAATTAATACATATAACAAGATATATAACAATCTTTAACACAACAAAACACTCTTTAACACAACATAAATACATTATCTCAACACAACTCGGACCTATCCCTAGACAACAGTACCTGACAAACACGGCAGTGACCGAAAAATATCACTTTACAGCATGTAAATATGTATATATTATTGCACACACAGTGCTTCAGAGAGAATTAAAACACATAAGATTTTAAAAAAAAATGACAGCAAATGCAGTAGGACACAATAGGTTAAAACATTTGGGGAATAAAGGCAGCTTTAAAACTCTTTAACACAACATAATAATCTCAACACAACTCAAACCAACCCCTGGCCTAGACCAAGGGTTAGTAAACTTCAGACCGCGACCCCCCAAAATAATCATATTTGAACTGGGGAACCCCCACCCTGACAAGCACTTGGAAATGGAGTTGAGGCATTACATTTTGACTCGGTTCAACAGGTAAATCTTGTGAAAAAACGCCTTGCAGTGCGAGGCGTTGTGAGCTTGTAGATCGGGTATTTACACGATGACTGCCTCTTTACAAATATTTGACAAAACAGGTCTTAAAAGTCATTCAATTGTAACTTGTGCAGATACCCTGTATATACTTATACTATATGTTGGTTTGTTTACTGTTGAGTGAGAATACAATGTTGCAAATTTACAGCACAATTTTATTTATTTTACATTTTCAAGAATAGCAAAAATAGAAGATCTATAAGCTTACAACACGTCACAAGGTGTTGTGAGCTTATAGAGGCGAAGCATTGAGCTCCATTTTTTTCTTTACAGCTGAGTTCAATTGAGTTGATAATTTACACATCTAATTTCGCTTAAGCTAAATAATGTATAGCCAATACATTTGTTCCCCTTTATTGTGTGGGTGGGGCTTAGCAGGATATTATTTAAGGTTGAGACCGGACACTCGTCATTCTTTTTCACTTCTGCAGGGTTGTGCGTCTGTGACAGTAAGTTCTTTCTTTTACAATTAAGGTGATCATTTATGTTACTATGTCGAGTTGTTCCCATCAAGATCTATTGTTTTCCATTCCTTTTAGGAAACCCACACACACACACACACACACACACACACACACGACTGTAAATACAATACAAGAATTCCTATCCTGAATAATAGCAGACCTACAAGCTCACACCGCGTTGTGAGCTTGTAGGTCTGCTACTTTCGACAAGAAATTAATCAGGCTTTAGTTATACCTATATTAGAGTTAAGCTTATTTTTAAATGTTTTAGGGGGAATCCAAAACAGACAAAATTCACAAACACATCAAGCTCCAGGCCTTTCAAGCCCTCCCCCATGTACTGTCAATTAGATTGAAATGTCCTGTCCTCTTACAAAACCCATGACATTCTCAAGAACTCTTGAAACTACCTCATGTCAATGTGTTCACATGTGACTGCATCTTTCTGTGTATTCGTGAGGTTGTAATGAGTGGTGTATGTGTTGTATGAAATGAGTGTATTCACTTCGAGACGCCATAACATTTTACAAGGATTTTGGATTTGATCAGCAGTATACTGAAAAAGCATACTAAGAACACGGCAGCTGCAAAGACGCTCATGTCTATGAAAGACTAAACAAAATAAAAAAACAGATGATTTGAGCAGAATTTGCATTACTTTGCATTATTGTAATTCACACAGTACAAGGGACCTGAAGCACAGTCCAATTGTGAAAAAGGTCAGCTGAAACTATTTATGAGCAGCTGATTAGGCAATCAGCCTATCCCAGCATAAAATGACCAAATTGCCAGTTAGGCGAGGCCAATCGGATGAGTTTTAATTTACAGTCAGCTTGATGAGATCAGTTTACACCTGCTGTAAGTTATTTTTCTGTACAGACCTCACGAAGTGTGCAGCTTTTTGTTGTATAGTTTCGTTCGTAGCCAAGGAGAGGGGAAAACTTTGGAATTTGACTGGAGGTATCTGTTGCTCCATAGAAAAAGCCGAAGCCAAAGCCAAAGAGAGATGTCCTCAAATTCTCGACGGCATTTTCCTGTGAAAATGCTGAAGCTAAAGCCGAAGCCACAGCCAAAGCACTGTGAGTGCTATTACTTAATAGGAATGTGATGATTGTGCTGGGTTTCGCATGAACACAAATTCACCCCCCAAAACTTTGACTTTGTGTCAAAGTAAAATATGTGTACGATATTATTGCATACACACACACACACGCAGAGTCTTACAGTGCAAAAGTGGCAGAATAGGGATGGACACTTAGTAACTCACTTCTTGTTTTACTTCTGTAAAACAAAAAAGGAATTATGATTGACCCTATGATTGAAGCTTTAATAAACTCAATGCCTTATGCTTCCAAAGTTTGACTGATCTGAAATCATGGATTAGATAAACATCACTCACTCTTTCGGTGTGTCTTTGTTGAGTCGCTTGTCCTATACTGTTCTGAGCTGTCTATATAAGTATTAATTATTGTGTGTGTTGTAAGTTTTTAATGGACCACAATGGAAGCAGCCTTTGGCTTTTTTGTGTTCAATGCATTTGGCGCTGGCGTTTTATCGTTGCCAATAAAGTATTCTATTCTACGCTTCTTGCCGTCTTATATAAATAAATACTGTACAGTAGAAGTAAAAGTATTGAAAATTGGAAATCCTCCAGTAAACAAAAAAATACCTCAAAACTGTACTTAAGTTCAGTACTTGAGTACATGTACTTAGTTACTTTCCACCACTGAGCACGTGTAATAGTTGCTACACTGTGTCAGACTTGGTTAGCATTTGGAATGTGAATTGCCAGGCCACAGTTGTAAATAATAAAATAAAATAAATAAATGGTCCAAGTAGATCCAATTCCGTCCTCTTACAACAACCATGTGTCATCCTCGAGAACTCTTGAAACAACGTCATGTCAAATGTGTGTGACTGCATTTCTGTTGCGTATTTGTGATGTGATGAGTGGTGAGTGGTGTATTCATCTCTGTTTTGAGTCCTGGTGTTTTAACTATGTACGTTTTGCTCTTGTTCACACAGACATGTCATGCTGTGGCCAATACAAGTTGAAGATATGGACAACCTGAATGTTCTCTACCGGGAGGCTCTGAAGGTGGTCCATACAAAGGATTTTTATGTGGAGGTCTCACAAGATCAAAGGCTGTCCCAGCAAGGTGAGACGACTCACCTGAGTTAGATAACTTGAGTAGTTAATTCCATCAGTCACATATTCTTCCAGGTCTTATGGGCCAAACTTAAAACATTTAAAAGCATTTCCTTCCTTCACAATAAAATCAATTAGCACTTGCCAAGTTGCACATAACTACTGTCAGAGCAAACAGCTGCACTGACCGATTTATTAGTAATTAACTATATTTACACAAAAGCAGTCATAGTTTCACTGCCTTTTGATGAAACTTAGCTAATCTTCACCTTCTTCCTTGTTTTTTACTTCAGCCTTGTACGAAGGCAACGTGGTTGGGGCAGTGTGCTGCCGTATGGAAGAAAAAGAAAAGAAAAAGAAGAACAAAACTAAACGGCTGTACATAGCCATGATTGCCTCCTGTCAGAGGTACAGGGGCAAAAAAATCGGTATGGTGTGCAGTATCTACAGTATACAATACTATCAGTACTTCACAGTGGAGTTCACTTGAAATTAATCATGGGTTTTGTTTTAAAAACTGTCTGTACTCTCATTCTAGGATTGAAACTGATGGAGCATGTCCTCAATATTTTCAAACAGGATCGCAGTATAGATGACATCTATCTGTGAGTGGTAGTATTTTCAACGAATGTGATGATGTTTGTGTTTGGTTTTTGCATAAACACAAATTGACCCCCAAAAATCCATAAATTAAAGACTTTTTCTGTAACTAATGTTGAACCCCATTTCCCTCCCCTGCAGTCACGTGGAGTCTGGGGCCAAAGATATAATAAAATGGTATAAAAGGGTTTGGGTTTGTGGAGGGCAAAATCGAAGGGGACTACTACTCGGGGGCCAAATGCCCCCATGCAAGAATCATGAGTTATTGGAATAGAAAATAGGTAATTATTGCAAAGATTGATTGTTTATGTATGCATTGTTGTTGACATTTTTATCTGTCATTTCGTATCCTGCATTGTTGTTGTGATGTATTATCTGACAAACATTATATATGTGCACACGCACACACACACACACACGTGAAAGTATGCGTTATGCAGAATGTCCCATTTCAGGTTTTCTAAATGTATCATTGCGATGTGACACATTGTGAGTTTGGAGTTCTGCTATTTTCAAATAGCTGCAGTATATTATACAGCATAGTGCTGAAGTTTTCAAATGATTAGTGGAGTAAAACTATATTTGTCTCCGGGGACATGCATAGAGTCGATCATATCAAATATCTTGGTCTCTGGCTTGATTCAGGTCCATCATTCAGATGTCATAGATAAGTCAGGAAAATGAACATCAGTACTGGTGTCCTATACCGTAACAAACTGCTTTACATTTACAGTCAGAAGACACTTGTTCAACAACTCATACTACCAATTCTCGATTATGCTGATGTAGTCTATCAGACTGTCACCAAAACTAACCTTCTTCCTCTTAACTCAATATACAACTGCTTATGCAGATTTGTCCATATATGACCCATCACTATACCATGTATGAAAATCTAAACCTGCCATCTCCCACATCAAGAAGACAGCAGCACTGGCTGCAGATCATTTTTAAATGTATTCATTTTAATTATCCACAGTATCTGAAACAGCCAGAACCTTTCACTTCTCGACATCAACTAAGACATTGTTCACATATTCACGTAGTTCCAATTACATCTAATTCAGTTGCCGAAAAGTCATTTATATTTAAAGCTCCTTCTGACTGGAACAATCTACCTGTTCATATTCGCTCAATAACATCTTTTCAATTGTTTAAAACTGCGTTGTCCTCTCACCTTGAGATTACCTGTTCATGTTTTGACTAATCATCATTATAACAGATCTATGACGCAATGATTCATATGTGTGCTATGCGTTGTTGTTATTGTTGTTGTGTTATCATTGTATGTTTTGTTTTGTGTTATCTGGTTGATGTTGTTAGAATTGTTTGTATTAATGTATGAAGTGTATTTTGTAATTTGCGGACCCCCTTGAAAACAAGATGGTTCATATCAAGTAGAAGTAAAAGTATTGAAAATTGGAAATCCTCCAGTAAACAAAAAAATACCTCAAAACTGTACTTAAGTACAGTACTTGAGTACATGTACTTAGTTACTTTCCACCACTGAGCATGTGTAATAGTTGCTACACTGTGTCAGACTTGGTTAGCATTTGGAATGTGAATTGCCAGGCCACAGTTGTAAATAATAAAATAAATAAATAAATGGTCCAAGTAGATCCAATTCTGTCCTCTTACAACAACCATGTGTCATCCTCGAGAACTCTTGAAACAACGTCATGTCAAATGTGTTCAACTGTGACTGTATTTATGTTGTGTATTTGTGATGTTGTACTGAGTGGTGTACATTATGTAATGAGTGGTGTATTCATCTCCGTTTTGAGTCATGTTTTTTTTTTAAAGTATGTACGTTTTGCTCTTGTTCACACAGTGATGTCAAGCTGCATTCAATCAGCTCTGCAGATATGGAGAAGCTGAATGTCCTCCACCAGGAGGCGATGAAGCAGGAGTTTGAAAAATACTTCTATGTGAAGGTCTCAAAAAACTCAGGGCTGTCCCGGCAAGGTGAGAGGACTCACCTGAGTTAGATAACTTGAGTAGGAAATGCAATCAGTCACATATTCTTCCAGGTCTTATGGCCCAAACTTCAAAAATGTAAAAGCATTTCCTTCCTTCACAATAAAATCAATTAGCACTTGCCAAGTTGGACATAAATACTGTTATCAGAGCAAACAGTTGTAATCTATTTGTAATTAACTATATTTAATTTTTTGATGAAACTTAGCTAATATTCATCTTCTTCCTTGTCGTTTACTTCAGTCATGTACAAAGGCGAGTTCGTGTGCTGCCATGAGGAGAAAGAAAAGAAGGAATCACGTCTGTACATAGACACCATCGCCTCCTGTGAGAAGTATAGAGGCAAAAAAATCGGTATGGTGTTCAGTATCTACAGTATACAATACTATCAGTACTTCACAGTGGAGTTCACTTGAAATTAATCATGGGCTTTGTTTTAAAAACTGTCTGTACTCTCATTCTAGGATGGAAACTGATGGAGCATGTCCTCCAATGTTTCAAGGCTAGCAAAATAGACAACATCTATCTGTGAGTGGTAGTATTTTCAACGATAGTGATGATGATTGTGTTTGGTTTTCGCAAAACAAAAATGTACCCCCAAAAAATCCATTAAAGACTTTTTCTGTAACTAAAATGGAACCCCATTTCCCTCCCCTGCAGCCATGTGGAGCTTGAGGACAAGGACAGGGTCGCATGGTACAAAAGATTTGGGTTCGAGGTGGACAAGGAGGAACGTGGCCTCTACACGAACACACCAGGGACCAAATGCGACGATGCCTATGCCATGATATACCGGAGAAAATAGTGAATGTAAAAAAAAAAAATTAATTAAATTTTAATCTGAAAATGTAACAAAATGTATAAAATGAATATGTTATGAAATATATAAATATATGATATAATTATATACGTTGCTATAGCAAATATAGTGATGAGTAATTATGTAATTATTTAGAAATATTGTCTTTGTTTCAATGATTGATTATGCTATTATGTTTCTGTTTTATGTAGCTTATTTAAAGCAAGAAGGGTAGGCACTATAAGCTAAAGCTTAGGCTTACACCTTTTCGGTCTATAGCAGTCTTGTGCTGCTTTGTTTTTGTTGTTAATGCATGTATGCCCTGTCTATTGAAGCAGGAGGTCTCTCCACGTTAAAACCATCATAACTCGCTGAATTCTCAAGTAAGGTTAGGGTTCTAGCTGTTTAGTTTGTTACAAATTGACTTGCTATCTAGGATGTACTATGCAATGAAACTTTCTAGGAACCAAAGTTCATGAGACAGACATAATTTTGAAGCAATTTAGATTTTTCTACAAATTTTCCACCTATGATGACAGTGTTGTTTGGACAAGAACTGATCTTTAAAACCTGTAGTCATCGCTAGAGTGTTACATTGTGATGCAATGCCTTGTCAGCTTGTAGATCGTCTGTTTTCTATATTTATCAAAGAACATTTTAAGAAAATGTCCCTCTGTTTTACACATCGAACCCTGCAAACATATCACATATGTCACAGATTTTTTTGTTACCATATGCAGTCACCTGACCATTATCGCCTTAACTTTATGCCTGTGTTTTCTCCTGTCTAAATCTCTCTCTTGCAGCCATTAGACATGAACTACCGTTCCCCAGCGTGACCCACCTTTTTTGGAGCCGTCACCCCCACCCTCCCCCCTGCAGCTGCTGCCGTGGCCCTGTGGAAGAGAGCCAGGAACAGTCCTAAAATTGTCCTAAAATGAGACAAAGTTGAGGATTGTAAAAGGCATGCTTTACTCATCCCATTACATTCACTCATGAACACCTACGACGAATTTGCTGCAGCCCCCCCCATCATCCAGCGCTGGCGTGGACTCAGTCCAAATACAGCTATCAGCCGCTTGATGTTAGAATGTGCTAAAAAAAAAAGTGGATGCCGCTATATCTTGAGTCCTATGACCACAGAGTGCTCTATAACATGGTGAAACAAAGAATGAAGGCTGACCAGGCGGTGAAGGAGGAGGAGGAAGGCCGGTCGGGGTCCGAGGAAGGCCAGCCAGAGGAAGGCCAGCCCGAGGACGAGGTGCCTGACTTGCGATACGAGGTTGACGAGGCACTGGAAGCCCAGATGATAGTCGAGGTTGACGAGGCGTGGGCTTGCATCATGGCGAGGCAGGGATGGACTGTGAGAAAGACCTAGCACTACATGGCGACTGGAAACCACTGACCAGGCTAGCTCTCGACTTTAAGCAAATTTGTTCCAGCAGCCCGTTTACATTTTTGATTGTTTGCATAATAATAAAAAACTATTTAACTAAAATTGTCCTAAAATGGACAAGGCACGTACTATCCGTGAGTTTGACGAACGCTACACCTCTGGGATGTTTGGTTACAAATCTTGTTTGGACTACTACCATGACGCCAGCCCGGACTATAAGCTCCCCCGGACGGCAGTGCCTATCCTGAGCCTCAATGCTGCTGATGATCCGTTCTCCCCCAAACATGGTGAGTAGTCAATGGGAGAACAGGTCTTTAACCATTAAGACCTGAGGCAATTATAAACATTTCTTCTAAAACAGTTTTCTGAAAAACGTCTGTTGCTATCAGTGGTGCTCAACAAACTTCAAGGACCCCCTAAAGGTATTTGGCCGCGGACCCCCATCTCAAAATATTTAGTTCCAGGGACCCCCAGAAGCAAAGACTTGAGTTTAAAATGTTCGCTTTAAAAAATATCTACAGTATATTCAAAGATTTGTGCAAATTTTCACGATTTTAAAAGAATTGCAGATCTACAAGCTCACACATGTCCTAATGTTTTTCAAGGACGATTCCAGATTACCTGTGAGTGGTAGTATTTTCAATGAACGTGATGATGATTGTTTGGTTCCATTAATTCTTTAATCCATTAATTAAAGACTTTTTCTGTAACTAATATTGAACCCCATTTCCCTCCCCTGCACTCACATGGAGTCTGAGGACGAAGTCACAATTAAATGGTATCAAAGGTTTGGGTTCGTGAAGGAGAAAGTGGAATTGAACTACTACAAAAAGACATTGGGGGCCAACTGCCCCAATACTAAAATACTGGAGAAAAAAGGAGGGTATTAAGAGTTATAGCACATCGGTTTGATGTCAATGGTGTTTGAAGCCAAAGAGGGCAGGTATTGGTTGAGGGGAACAAATATGCTTAAAGTAACTAAGGTCAGAACAAATATGAAAACAATGTGCATCTGCAAAAGCGATACAAGTATGGAATGGTTGTGAAAATGATTTAAAAACATAAAATTAAATAAAATTATGGTTATGAAATATATAAATATAATATATGATATTTATATACGTTGCTATAGCAAATATAGTGATGTGTAATTATTAATTATGTAATATTTAAAGTGTAGAAATATTGTCTTTGTTTCAATGATTGATTATTATGCAATTATTTTTCTGTTTTATATAGCTTATTTAAAGCAAGAAGGGTAGGCACTATAAGATAATTGTTTTATTGTACGAAAAGTCATATGTGTGTATGGCTTATGACAAAATAAACTCTTAACTTCTCATGTCTTTGGTCAAGAATTAATTCTGAGTTCCTAAGAAAGACTTTGCTTATCTTCAAGCTTGTCACTATTAATACTGACACTACGTTTCCTCAAGGTAAGCCCCTTCTCGGACGTTAGAAGGACTATTATCCATTATACAAGGAGTTATACACGAATCCACTGAGCGCTGCCCTGCGCGCAGCCATTGCTGCGGTGTCAACGCTCCGCGGACGCGACACCGCAGCAATGGCCGCCTACAGGCAGCGCGTCTGTGGATTCGTCTATAATGGATCATTTCATTTCATATTTTTATGACAGCTTTATGAGTTACAACGCACAAACAGATAAAGTGGCGGAGAGATGGGAAAATGACTTTCAAATTGAATACGATAAGGACTGTTGGACTGAATGCATCTTTTCTAAGCAATAGGTTTAAAAAAGATGCAGTGTAGGATACTTCATAACTTCACCTCAATCTTTAAAATGTTTTTATCCCAGTAGCTGTAAAGGTGCATTTGCTACTACCCCTTTTAAAAAGAAGTCATCCTTTCTTCCCACATCTAATCTTAGTCCTTCCATTACCACTTTTGCTCAATTGGTAGAACATGACCTGGCTAAAAAGTGGCTAAAAATTAAAGGTAAACCCAATATGACCAAAACTGAAATGGAAGCTATACATGATCTTGAAATAAGAAAATACATTAGTCACTCCTTTACATACGACTTCTCCTTCTGCTCTGTGGATGAGAGTGACTTTAGGTTTGCCAGCCAACAGATGGTATATGAGACTCACAAAACTCTCTGTTTGATACCACTATCTACCGAAAACCACTCAGCAGGAACACTTTACTAAGAGCGAACAGCAATCACTCTAAACAACTCATTCGTAACATTCCTATTGGCCAATACCTGCGCCTTAGGCGTAACTGTAGCTCCACCATAGACTTTGAATCTAAAGCTACAGATCTCACCAACCGCTTCATAGAAAGAGGATATAATCAAGTGGACCTAGACGCAGCGTATAATAGAGCTCTACATACAGACAGAACGTCCCTACTCATACAAAAGCCCAAACAGACACCCACTCGGCTCCGTTTCTTAACGCAATACTCTCCAGCGGCAGGGTTAATTAAGAATGCTTTCCTTAAACATTGGCACGTCCTAAAAAGTGATCCCAAACTTGCAAACATGTGTACTGATCCTCCTCTCTTCTCTTTTAGACGCTCCAGAAGCCTCAGAGACAGTCTTGTCCACTCCGACATGAACACACCCTCCCCCCCTACCTGGCTCCCTAATCCCCCACAGGGTTTTTATAAATGTGGTAACTGTGCTCAATGCTCTAATTCATCAAATACTATTTTTTTTACCCATCCACGTACTGGTAAAAAAAACAAAATATCCTCATTTATAAATTGTAACTCAACCCATGTGGTCTACCTGCTCAAATGTCCCTGTGGACTGGCATACATTGGTCAAACCAAGAGACCACTTAAACTTCGTATAGGTGAGCATAAAACTGCTATTCACACTAACAACCCAGAATATGCCATGGCCAGACACTATAAACAAGCAAATCATGGCTCCCCAGCATCCCTGAAATTCTGGGGAATAGAAAAAAATTCAGCCTCATCACGGGGTGGTGACATAATTAACAAATTGCTTCGCAGAGAAGCACTGTGGATTCACAACCTTGACACTTTAGAACCCAAAGGTCTAAATGAAGAACTGAGCCTTTCATGCTTTCTATAGACGGCCCCTGAGGCTTCCTGACATGTTTTTGTGTGCTTTTTATTCTTGAGTGTTTCACCCCTTTTTTGTGTCTTGACAATTAAAAAAAGTCAAAAATGTGTCTAAAGTGTTTTTGCATTGGCCTAATATTCTTTGGCCTTTATCTTTATATGTACACTGTTTTAAACGTACCTTATCATGGCATTATATGGTTACACTATTTTGTATATCCTGTAATATGTTAAATGGTCCATATGCCCTGAGCTAACCCTAATCATCACTGATTGTCGCAACCTTGAGACTGACGTGTAGTACTAGGTAATTACCACTTAACAGAGGGCCATCTACCATTGGTTTATTGAGAGCACAGCCCATGCCTACCTCTGTGTGTATATATAAGCCTACTTAGATGCTGCTACCCATGACTCTGAGGAAGGTCGAAAGACCGAAACTTCAGTCAACTTTTACTTAAACCTAAACAATAAAAGGCTTAAAATGTCCGTGTTGCTCCAGCGTTGATCTCTTCTGCATCTATTGTCCCTAGCCTTGTGACGCACCGGACTGGCCGTTTAAAGCCGAGGCGCAACGGTAGAATCCCTTTTTTTTTAACTTGAAGTCATCAGCTCTGATGCCAGGGGTGGGGACAAAATCAAACTCCTCAAACAAAGAGGCATACTGGATTTATACCCTTAAGGGCACCAGTTACCCTGGTCTCAATGAGGACTTTCTTATAGTTATTGCCTTGGTTCTGAATTATTATATTATACTGTATTTATATTTGTGCAGACTGGGGTAGCCCCATAGTATTACAAAGCAAGTATTAACGACAAAGTACTCATGTAAATAAAACAAAATACGGTAAGTAACCAAGCGAGTTGTGTAATCTCCAATATTGAATATTCATGAATTTTTTAGTTCTATATTGTAAATGTGAATATAGGAAATAATATTGAATGAATTGACAGTAATGCAAATAGTACCAGGGACCCGAATCAGTCCAATAATTATCCAAACAGAAGGATAGTTTGACAATGATGCCTATTAAAATCCATCATATCTATACAGTACTAGCAGTAGTTCAGAGAAGTTCACTTGAAAGTAATCATGGGTTTTGCTTTAAAAACTGTCCAGGTAATGTAATTGAGTACTGTCTAGGTTCCCGGTAACCCCCCCCCCCACACCCACACACACACACACACACACACAAAAGAAAATCCATGAAAAGTTATTTTCTCCACCTTTCATTTTGCTACTACATATTGTGCAAACTGCGTTGCATATTAAACTTTTTCATAGATTTCATAGCTTCATAAAGACGTGTTGAACAGCACTATCATCAGTGTTGTGTAAATTGATGGTTTGTTTGTTAGTTAACACATTATCTTTTCCATTAATATGTTGGATTCGTATAACCACTTAAACCCTCCATGCTTTGTAAACTTGACTGTACTTGGTCTGCTCTTTTAACCCTCTAAAACAAACCTCCTGGCTGAAAATAGCCGATCTACAAGCTCACAGCATTGTAATCTCGTGGCTGCTCTTAAACACATTGACTGCCAGAGTTTATTCATAATGTACTCACCCCCTTGCCAGCGATTTGCGTGTTTTTTTGTTGTTGCTATTTTGTTATTTAAATTAATTTAAGTTGTCTGGCTGCGGTTTTAAACACATACGACAGATCGACCAGCGGAGAGCAGCAAATTGACACCTCGATCACTCGCTGACTCGCTTGACCCCCCCCCAAACAGGCTCAAACAGTCCATACGTCATAACCGGATGTGACATTTTCGACAATCGCCGATCGGGCTTCAGACCGTTGTGATACACGACGACGATGACTGTTCGTCACCCAGACTAAAGAAAATAGAAGTGGAGCTCTCCGTTCGTTTTTTATACCGTGTTAAAAAAAACGTGTTTTGGCCTAAAGAGCACATTTTTCAAGCTAAAACCGGAAACCGGAAACGGAAATCGCTGAAATTGCTTCCGGGTGAAGCGGAGGTGAGTGGAAAAAGAAACTGATCTCGGAATGTAAATAAAACAGCGTGAACGTCTATTAACCAAATTAAACAATAGGATGCAGATCTGCGTTCTAGATTATTCTGGCAGCCTACGGTTGTATCTAATAGGACGCAGATCTGCGTCCATGGCAGCTTATGTGTTAAATGTTCTGCACATTTTCTCCCCAGCATAGGAATGCTAGGGTTCAAGTGGTTAATGTAAAAAAAAAAAAAGGAAAAAAAGTTTCTACCCCCACCCTACCCCCCCCAGTTTAGAGAAAAGATTATAACAAGATGAAAAGGTATGTGTTAGAGAAAGAACCTCCAAAACCAACATGAAGATGCTGAGAAGCTGGTTTCTTCCTGAGCTGGAACGGTCTTCAAGATGTCCACTTCCTCCTGTGTTTGTCATCTGGGACTGGTCATCTGCACTGTGGAACAAAACATGAAATGATTAACTAGTGTTACAAAAGAAGTGTGTGAGTCTCTTCCACTTCACTTGTTCAACATCGTTGATTGCCTTCAAGTCTCTTCTTAAGTATCACTTCTTAACCTTTACCGACAGTCGAGTCTACATTCAATTTGATCTCATCTCTCATCCTCATCTATGTCCGTTTTTGAGTCTATAGGTCAGTCAGTGTGTGCTTCCCTTGCACACACACACACGGGTACATGCTCTATGAATAATTGCCTATATGCCCTGCTTTCACATTTATCTCTCTAGCTTTGTACCTATTTCTTTGTTTTGCTTGCTCGTATTTATTGCTCCGTTTTTGTTTTGTTCCGTTTCATTGCCTTGCAAATCAGTGATAGTGGGCTTTAAAAATAATGAACCAATGAAAAGTATTAAAAAGTGCTTTTGACTTAACCTAGTAACTCCATTGGATCCTCAAACTGTCGGTCAAACCACCTAACTCCAACGATCAGTTTTCCCTCCCGTCTGACTTAGTCATTCTAATCAACGATGGACATAACTATCCACATTCACTGGTCAACAAAATCCTAACCCCACTTGAGCTGGATTTGGGTTGAGTGATGAAAATATGATGACACATGCAAGTATCTGACACTGTATAAAGTCACAATACCAACTTTGACGAGGCGGTATTGCGTTGTTGTTTTCATTTCCTGAAAAGTTTATATTTTGGACATAGTTGATTTCTACCCGACAGAAGAGATACTGTATAGTACAAGTATAACTATCAGTGAAATACATACGTATTTAGTTCCTGTGCAGTAAGAGAGATACCTGTCACAATGAACAGGACACACACCATCTCAGTGACTGTAGTTGGTCTCCTCTGTTGCTGTGACGCCTTGTAGATCACACCTGAAGACACCTTGTAGATCACCTGAGGTTGTAGAAGTGATATGTGGGGTTATCAATTCAACTTTTTGTTTGTTGTGTTAGACATCACATGAATACAATATATATTCTAAAACATGCCCTTACTGTAGCAAAATTGATTCATTGTCCCAGCCAGGCTGAAGGCGTGGCAGAGACTACGTTTTGCAACCTGTCTGTCCGTCCGTCTCTGTGGACAGCTGATCTCCGGCACCGTTGGCCCGAACAACGTGAAACTGTGCACACACGCTCCCTGGATGCCAGAGCAGAACCTCTGCCCCCAATGTTTCACATGGGCCTGTTATAGCACCACCAGGAGGCCGATTTGTGCAAAACACATATCTTGATATTACTATCACGCAAATCGGACAGATTATCTCTATAATCATGTGATCAAGTCGGGATCTGTCCGATTTTTCTTATTCCATCCTGATTGGCTAAGATTGGCATCTGAAGTTTGCAGGAGTGGCCCATTTTTAACAAAATGCCTCAAATCATGAACAGCGTCCCATTGCTGTGAAACTTGGCACGCACATTCCCACTAGGCCGAGGAGGAAATGCCACCCTTTTCACATTGTCCTCTTATAGGGCCACCAGGAGGCTGATTTTTGCAAAACACATTTGTTTATATTACTCCTACAGATTTGTTCCAAACACTACGCAAATCGGTACACTCTCTATAGTCATGTCATGTGATCAACACGGATCTGTCTGTCTGTTCATATTCCATCCTGATTGGCGAATTCCGAACATTGCTGGCCCATAATAACTTACCTGACCTGGCGGAGACCTGTGCTCCAAGGAGCACTTTTTCTAGTTTGATATGATTGTCTGATTTAACCACTTCAAGGCTCAAATGTAGGTCAAATAGCAAAAATAGGCAATCTACAAGCTCACAAGGTGTCAAGTTAAGACATATTGGGAGCTTAAAAATCTGCTAGATTTGCTGAATGTTCAACTATTACGACATGCCCAGAATAGGGTCGCTAGGGTTCATGTGGTTAGTACGTTTTTTGGCTTGAGCTTGTAACTCATGTATCACATTTATATCAATTTCTTCAGAAGAACAAAAATCAAAAGCAAGAACATAACACAACATAACACAAGCAATACATAATAGGTTAGGTTTTATGTTTATTCATAATACATAGTTGTATTTTGTCTTGTGTACCTTTTTATTTGGAGGTGGTTTGGCTCTGACTGCCTTTTCTCCATCACCGGGAACACGGGTATTGGGCTTCCCATTGACAAACTGCTGAAATAGTAATGACAGAATTAAAAGTTAAGTGATATTTTTGATTACATTTTTTTTGTTAATATGTTCAAGCTCTATATTCTGTTATTAATCACTGCTATAGTGTTTGTTCAGGAACAGCGTCTCCCCATCTCTTTAATAAACAGAAAATAAATGATCAGGTTGGTCACCAATTTAACTTTATCCAACCAGGAAAGAGCACCCAGTAATCAGTTTCAATTTTATATTGTTCTAATTCCAATATGGCTGCTCATTTTTTTTATCATCACAATTTCACATTATCCTGTAATCTGTAGAGGGCTCGCCCCTCCTTGGGTTTTTTTCCCCCTGAAATGAAAATTTATTTTTTGTTAACTAAGGAGCTGGAGAGAGGAAACAAACACTCTATAGATGGGTTTCCTGTTTGTAAACATGAGAGGATGATGCGC
The DNA here is from genome assembly GCF_963280865.1 of Gymnoscopelus braueri. Classification (NCBI taxonomy): domain Eukaryota; kingdom Metazoa; phylum Chordata; class Actinopteri; order Myctophiformes; family Myctophidae; genus Gymnoscopelus; species Gymnoscopelus braueri. The sequence goes on along the minus strand of NC_137616.1, from coordinate 41,531,291 downwards.
GCGCAGTGGAGGGTTGAGCAGTAGAGGGCGCTATTACCCGCAGCAGCTCTAGTCAAATGTACATTCATAAAATAAATGGTCTTCACCGGGTTTAATGAAAGTAGATTAAATTATGCAGTTTGTAATATCTTCTTTACTCAATAAAAATGATTTGTCGGAAGTTGGATCTGTTTGTATATAATAGCAGCATTATGCCTATTATGCCTATAATAGCAGCATTATGCCTATCTAAATCCCGAAAATAACAACAGAGTGAATGGCACTTCCGGGTCGTTCTACCACCCGCATGCGCAGATTGCGCACTCTGCTCTGTGATGACGTCGCGCGGAAACCCATCTATTGCTATATACAACTATTTTAACACTTATTTCACTTACAGCACATTTAATTTTATCTAAAAAGTCAAACCCACTTTTACTTTTTTAATTTCCAGAAAAGTTAATATTTTGGACATAGTGGATTTCTGCCCAACAGCAGAGATCTAGTACATGTATAACTAGCAGTAAAATGCATGAGTATTTCCTTCCTGTGCAGTAAGAGAGATAACTGTCACAATAAACAGGACACAGTCACACACCCATCTCAGTGACTGTAGTTGGTCTCTTCTGTTGCTGTGACGCCTTGAAGATCCCACCTGAAGACCACCTGAGCTTGTAGATCACCTGAGGTTGTAGAAGTGATATGTGGGGTTAATAGTTCATCTTTTTGTTCATGGTTGTGTTAGATATCACATGAATACAATTCATTATATATCCTAAAACATGCCTTTAATGTAGCAAAAAAAATGTTTTGTCTTAACCACTGCAATGTAGAGTTGTGACGTGTTGTGAGCTTAGAAATAGGCTACATTAGCTGAATATTCACCTATTATGACATGCTCAGAATAAGGTTGCTAGGGTTCATGTGGTTAGTAAGTTTTATGGCTTGAGCTTGTTACTCATGTATCAACATTATATCCATTTCTTCCTCAATAGAGCTATTTTAACACTTACAGCCCATTGAACTTTTAATCTAAAATGGCAAACCCCCTTTATTTTTGCTAAAGCTTTACTATAATTTTATTTTGTGAGAAGCAAGCATTTTGGTGCTAGAATAATGGCAGGTGGTCATTTATTTAAAAAGATGGTTGTGGACTATATAACATGACGACTATCATATGAAATCAGGGGACAGGTTTATGGAAATGTGCTGACAGGAATACTTACAGTATATACCAAATGTAAACAAGCTCACCTGTCATTGCTGTGTCACAGTGGTTGTTCTCTCTGTCTTGGCCTTTGCTACAACTGGTACAGGCTGTGGTGTTATTTTTACCACCTTGTGCCATGTTGTGGCAAAGCTTGTGGAGGACTGGGCTGGTACAATGCTGTTAGGTCTTTCCACAGTTTCCAGAGGTCCAGGGTATGGAAGATGGCCACAGAAACCTGTGGAGCTGGTATGAGTGAGACACACATGGACAGGTGTGTTAGGTTGGTGTGAGCTAATAAATCACACTGTCAATTAATGTAGCCATTAATTAGAGTTTAACACAGTGCATGTTAGACTATGCCAGCCTTTAGTTGTCTGAGTTAAAGAGAACTCAATAAACACTAACGTTTCCCCAGTCAGGCTGTCAAATGAATGACAGTATAAAACCATAGTACAATTGTACTGAGCTTTATTACAAAACTGTTTAGAAGAGCACTAGGTAGAATGGATTAATAATAAATTATAGCAGGGCACAATATACTGATCACAGGGACCCTGGGCAATACAGTGAACCTGTTGTTATGCTACTAATAGAACAAAAAACTGTTGGCTCAAAGAATACCCTTTCAGTGATCATGAACACTCATGTAGGGAACAGCCAGACACAAAATACAATACATCAAAAACACAACTTAGAAACTAAGGGACAATTAACAGTAAGGGCAGTGGCACACAGTGGCATATACCATAATACTAGATTAATTCAAATAGACTAATATTAGATTTACTATGTTGCCATGGCGTGACCTGCTACTATGGGTCCATTGAACACCAGCTCCATTACTTTAATTCTATACACAGCAGTACCATGCCAGTTAAAATGCACAACTATAAAATCAATAAACGGCACAAAATCGTAGTATTCATAAATGTTTTCATACCTGTAGTTCCTCCACAGCCAAGCTTGACAGCAGGTGCATCCAACCCTCAATCACCTGGCTTGGCTACCTGTTGGAATCATAGAGTTGGAATAAGCTGCAGCTGTGAGATAGTCCATTGGTTCACAAACAAAATAAAAATGTATCTAACTTTTTCATGGTGTTTTGATGACAGAATAACAGCAACAAGATCATTTAAACCTGAAATTATGTTGACTCTAACAGGAACAGGAAAACCCTTATTTTTAAGTTTTTTTTTAAAAAAAGCACAAAAGAAACTTACTTCACAATTGAATACTGCCACCTTGTGGAATAACAAAGCCAAATCAGCCGAAACAACCCTCTTAGATAAAGTGCTGTTACTCACATCTGTTCAAATTAAATCCCCTGAATCAACATTACCAGCTGTTACAGTGCTGTATAATATAATATATCTACTTACAGTGCTGTGGAAAACCCATCATTAATGTCTTGTCTTGTGGTTGTAAAGCCTGGTGGTGACGTCATGCAGGTTGATGTTGCTGCTTAACATTGTCACCTGTTGATCTTTTTTTTACCTGTTTCCGCTCCTGAATCACTTTGTCAACATGGACATGTCCTTCAAACACATAAAGTACACTGTTCTGTCTGCTTCTATGAAATAAATGTATCATTTTACTGCAACAGTTGTATAATATTTCTTCAGGGAGTTCAGCTACTGACACTGTGGACTCCATGATGCAGGCGAGCTGTTATTCTTGACTTTAGACTGGAGTGCAACCATTGCTTTAAGGTGCATATCGCCCCCTACTGTACCGGAGCATGTAGTTGCACCACCACCCTTAAGCAGACATATAAATCATACTTAATAATACTAATAGTTAATATTACTTTGCATACTACAAATAGTAATAATTAGTAGAAGACACAGAAGAGGAAAAACTACTAATAGGTATTAATAATAATAATACTGCTTTCTGAGTTTCTGACAATCTCCTGTTGTTCCCAGAATACCTAGTGTTAGTGTTAGTTCAGTGTGAAGCTAATTATTTCCAGTTAAAAACAATCCTGGAGCATGTGTGAAGGTGGACAAATATCTTTCCACTGCAACAGTACTGTATGTTTCCTTGCAAGTAAAGTTGCAAAGGCCAAGTATTGTTTTCTGCTGGTGTCACACCAAATAGTGCCACAAGGGGGCATAATTGTACATTAGTTTAAATATTTCAGACATGATTTCAAAGATATTTGTCCAGTACAACTTAATTTTAGAACAGGACCAAAACATGTACAAGTGCAGGGGAAAACCAATATAAAATTGCCTGATGCCAGAAATAATAATGCAATGATTCTGATATTATTCTGTCATGTAGCATGTTATCAATTAGGCCTATAGAAGATGGAGACTGTCAAATTTTGTTTTTCTAATTGCTTTGTTGTTTAATAATGCTGCTAAAATGTCAGAGGAGGCGAGGAAAAAACAATTACCTGTACACAAGAATTAACTATAAAGATCACATTTGACTGGCTGGTCAATTAACTGAAATAAATGTATAAATAAAATAAAAATGTAGAACCAATAAGCAATCTTGCTTAATCCAAAGAAGCTTGCTCTTGAAAAAATACTTTTATTTATTTATGAATATATCAACAAATCTACATGAAAAACCTCCCGATAGATTTTTTATAAACTGAATTGATTGATCTGATTAATCACTTAAACTCTGTATTATACTTTGGATGTACAATGGTGGAATGCAAAAATAATCCAGGAGTTTGAAATCATCGATTTGAATCTGTATCGCCTGATTTCCACATGACAGTGACACAGGAAATTGTGGACCAGAACTATCCAATCAGGCCAAGCTGTTCGGTAAGGCTTATGGCAGTGTTTCCCAAGCATAGCCCTTGGGGTCACAGACCCAACAAAGTAAATATACCAATTTTATTTTTTGCTTCTTGTCAAAGACAAGCAGAAACACTTGGTTTGTATGCATATTGCTCAGCCTCTGATTGGACAACAGACCAAGGTGGAACAGCCACATAGATTTATGTCTTTTGATGAGACTTTGATTCCATGACATCACACCACACAATGTCCTGTGTTAGTGTGCTGTGCCCTGAGTCAAAGCAGTTCTCAGTTAGTTGAATTGAGTGCTCATCTGAAAATCTGATTTAGGTTGTAATGAAAATACTAATGCTTTAGAGATGTGCAGAGTGCAAGACACCGGCAGGGTTTTCGTAGTTAAGCTTCAAAAACACATCATTTTGGTGGAGTGGACCTTTAACTCTTAAAATCCAGACTTCTTCTATGAAAATAGCAGAGACTATTTTTGGTGGGCTACGTGACACGATGTGCAGTGATACTAATTTATGTCAAGGTAGAACCCAAACACAGGAACTCAGAAAACAGATGAAACTAGAAGTAGACTTTACTGATTACAGTTTACTGATATTAAACAATTAATACATGACAGATATATAACAATCTTTAACACAACATATATAACACTCTTTAACACAACATAAATACATTATCTCAACACAACTCGGACCTATCCCTAGACAACAGTACCTGACAAACACGGCAGTGACCGAAAAATATCACTTTACAGCATGTAAATATGTATATATTATTGCACACACAGTGCTTCACAGAGAATTAAAACACATAAGATAAAAAAAAAAAGATGCACATGACAGAGCAAAACAAATGACAGCAAATGCAGTAGGACACAATAGGTTAAAACATTTGGGAAATAAAGGCAGCTTTAAAACTCTTTAACACAACATATATAATCTTAACACAACTCAAACCAAACCCTGGCCTAGACCAAGGGTTCGTAAACTTATGGCCGCGACCCCCCAAAATAATCATATTTGAACTGGGGAACCCCCACCCTGACAAGCACTTGGAAATGGATTTTAGGCATTACATTTTGACTCGCTTTAACAGGTAAATCTTGTGAAAACAGTGCGAGGCGTTGTGAGCTTGTAGATCGGCTATTTACACGATGACTGCCTCTTTACAAATATTTGACAAAACAGGTCTTAAAAGTCATTGAATTGTAACTTGTGCAGATACCCTGTATATACTTATACTATATGTTGGTTTGTTTACTGTTGAGTGAGAATACAATGTTGCAAATTTAAGCACAATTTAATTTATTTTACATTTTCAAGAATAGCAAAAATAGAAGATCTATAAGCTTACAACACGTCACAAGGTGTTGTGAGCTTGTAGAGGCGAAGCATTGAACTCCATTTTTTTCTTTACAGCTGAGTTCAATTGAGTTGATAATTTACACATCTGATTTCGCTTAAGCTAAATAATGTATAGCCAATACGTTTGTTCCCCTTTATTGTGTGGGTGGGGCTTAGCAGGATATTATTTAAGGTTGAGACCAGACATTATTCTTTTTCACTTCTGCAGGGGTGTGCGTCTGTGACAGTAAGTTCTTTCTTTTACAACTAAGGTGATCATTTATGTTACTATGTCGAGTTGTTCCCATCAAGATCTATTGTTTTCCGTTCCTTTTAGGAAACCCACACACACACACACACACACACACACGACTGTAAATACAATACAAGAATTCCTATCCTGAATAATAGCAGACCTACAAGCTCACACCGCGTTGTGAGCTTGTAGGTCTGCTACTTTCGACAAGAAATTAATCAGGCTTTAGTTATACCTATATTAGAGTTATGCTTATTTTTTAACTCTCTCAGTGCCAATTTAAAAAAAAAACTTTGCCAGAATTTTTGTTTTGTTTTTTCAAAGAAAAAATAAAGTGCTTAGGAAGCGAGATACAGCCTTTTTCAGTTATAGGTTAAACAAAGAGTGGATGGAGCTGCAAATCTTCAGATAATGATATCTTGGGTTTTTTTTTTTTTTTTTTTTTTTTACTCTGGATTTCTCGTTCTGGCACTGAGGGTATAACCCGAAAACTCGGGATAACTCGGGGTCTGGCACTGAGAGAGTTAATGTTTTAGGGGGAATCCAAAACAGACAAAATTCACAAACACATCAAGCTCCAGGCCTTTCAAGCCCTCCCCCATGTACTGTCAATTAGATTGAAATGTCCTGTCCTCTTACAAAACCCATGTCATTCTCAAGAGCTCTTTAAACTACCTCATGTCAATGTGTTCACATGTGACTGCATCTTTCTGTGTATTCGTGAGGTTGTAATGAGTGGTGTATGTGTTGTATGAAATGAGTGTATTCACTTCGAGACACCATAACATTTTACAAGGATTTTGGATTTGATCAGCAGTATACTGAAAAAGCATACTAAGAGCACTGCAGCTGCAAAGACGCTCATGTCTATGAAAGACAAAACAAAATAAAAATAGATGATTTGAGCAGAATTTGCATTATTTTGCATTATTGTAATTCACACAGTACAAGGGACCTGAAGTACAGTCCAATTGTGAAAAAGGCCAGCTGAAACTATTTATGAGCAGCTGATTGGGCAATGGGCTACTCAGCCTATCCCAGCTTAAATTGACCAAATTGCCAGTTAGGCGAGGCCAATCAGATGAGTTTTAATTTATAGTCAGCTTGATAAGATCAGTTTACACCTGCTGTAAGTTCTTTTTCTGTACAGACCTCACGAAGTGTGCAGCTTTTTGTTGTATTGTTTCGTTCGTAGCCAAGGAGAGGGGAAAACTTTGGAATTTGACTGGAGGCATCTGTTGCTCCATAAAAAAAGCCGAAGCCACGGCCAAAGAGTGGCAGAGATATTTGCCCTGGACCCAGAAACTAGTGGGATGCAAAGTATGCTAGTGGCTAATGATAGCCTACTTCTTAAGGAGATACAAAATGGCAAACGACGAAAGGTGAGTTTCTCCTACTATGATAGCCTAAGTATGTGTCAAAATGTTGCCGTTAGTTTTGAACCCAACTATTAAAACAACGACAAAAGTAATGACAACAAAACGATATATCGGTACCCGATATGGCCTTATTTGGTTATATCGGTTCATATCGTATCGGTGAAATTTGTCACCGATATGAAAAAAAAAGTATTTCCGGAGTACATCCGTATTGTAGTCGCCAATCAAAATCAATTCAGAATTTCCAATGATTGCCATGTGCTCCTCATTTTGACCTGGGGGCCTGTAGATTGCGCCAATTATCAGGGGTTTAGCGTGAGGATAGGTGATTTTTATCCAGACCGATTCTGTGGAGTTGTTCTCCAATTTTGGGTACACATTGAAAATGATGTCAGATCTCACATAAATGCATACCCCTCCTCCACAGAGATTTCTGTTCCATCTCTTGGATCCTCTCCCGATGCATGGCCGCAACTTGGGAGTCAACCCAGATGACATGGTTGACATCAACTACAGATCTGTGAAGCTTGCTCTGTTTCCTGTGAAGGAAACAGAGCAACAGACCAAACAGGAGATACTGGAATGGAACAAAGATGTGAGTTGATTCACTCTCAGGTTGAACACTACTAATACAATTTCTGTTAAAACAACAGAATATATGCTTCTCTTTCTGATCAAACAAAATGACTTTAAACTGAGAAAGTTGATGTCTGTAATCAAACGGAATAATGTTCTGTAGCATCTCGATTATTAAATGCAGTTTTGATTTATAAGGGACCATCGTTCATCTGTCGTCTGTCAGGACCGTCATGGGTGAACTTTAACTTGGTGTTTGCACTTTCTTCATATACGGCCCGTACATCTACATAAACGTTCCGATTTCAAATATAAAGTGCTTTACCCCATGGCCACGGATGTTAAAATTATATACGGGCCCTCAGAAGTACTCGTATCTTCGGTATTGTTCAATAAAAAGCATTTTAAGCCTATTGGTGAAAAAAAAATTCAGCTCAAGATACTTTCATCCGATCAGAACGCAGGATACAGGATCAACAAGTGATGAAACAATAACACTTGCAGAGAGCTGGAATTGGAAAACTATACAATTGAAGATGATGAATGGGTTCTCTCTCCTCATTGGATGGAATTGGTGACCCACCTATGGTGAGATCCCCTGTTACTGAACAAACAGTAACAGGGGTCTCACCCTGGTCTCACCATCTCTCCAGAAATGTGATATTGGGCCCCTGGGTCAGTATGTGTGCATTTACGATTGATATTTAACCACCGTTTTATTTTTAGGGAGAGTAAAGAATGTTCTCAGAGAGGGAGAGGAGGAAAAGGGACTGAGGACTCAGATGAGCAGTTCAACACTGAGTGAGTCACCTATAACATTTTTAGAGAGCTGCATGGTGAGACCATGTTGAGACCCCTGTTACTGAACAAACAGTAACAGGGGTCTCACCCTGGTCTCACCATCTCTCCAAAAATGTGATATTGGGCCCCTGGGTCAGTATGTGTGCATGTACGATTGACATTTAACCACCGTTTTATTTTTAGGACGAGTGAAGACTTTGAAACCACTACAGAATATACAAAGAATAAGAGAGGAGGAAAAGGACAAAGACAAAGCACAGATGAGAAGATCGACATTGAGTGAGTCACCTATTACATTTTTGGAGAGATGCATGGTGAGACCATGTTGAGACCCCTGTTACTGAACAAACAGTAACAGGGGTCTCACCCTGGTCTCACCATCTCTCCAAAAATGTGACATTTGGCCCCTGGTTCAATATGTGTGCATGTACGATCGACATTTAACCACCGTTTTATTTTTAGGACGAGTGGCTGGCATAAAGATTTTATCCAGAATAAGCGACGAGAAAACAGCAATAAGGATGATGAGTTCAACATTGAGTGAGTCACCTATAACATTTTTAGAGAGATGCATGGTGAGACCATGTTGAGACCCCTGTTACTGAACAAACAGTAACATGGGTCTCACCATCTCTCCAAAAATGTGATATTGGGCCCCTGGGTCCATGCAGCCCTGCTCAGTAATCCACCTCTGCTTCTTGCTACCAAGTATGTGTGTATATGATATTATTTTTCACACACACACACTTCTTATTAATTAATTAATTAATTATAATTTGCGGACCCCCTTGAAAACGAGATGGTTCATATCGAGGGGTTATTCGTAATAAAGAAATTTCAGAAGTAGAAGTAAAAGTATTGAAAATTGGAAATCCTCCAGTAAACAAAAAAATCACACCCTGTGTGAAGTGGGCGGTGTATTCCTAGCTAATCACAATACTGAATGGAGTCAACCAATCATGTACAAAAGATAAATACATTTATTGAAACACTCTTTATGATGGACGAAACCATAACTCGAAAAAAACCAAAATTTTGGTTTTTTTCGAGTTATGGTTGCTTATATAGGGCTATGCACATGTGTCATGTGACACTGGCCAATCACAGTCCTGAATAGACTGTGATTGGCCAATCACAGCGCAGGATAATTCTACTAATTTCCTGGGCCCAGATCTCAGCGCAGGAAAATGTACATTTTTCCAAATCTCACTTATAGGGGCGGTTTCACCGCCCAAAAATACCTCAAAACTGTACTTAAGTTCAGTACTTGAGTACATGTACTTAGTTACTTTCCACCACTGAGCATGTGTAATAGTTGTCTGTGTCTGTATATAGTAATAGTACTGTGTCAGACTTGGTTAGCATTTGGATTGTGAATTGCCAGGCCACAGTTGTAAATAATAAAATAAAATAAATAAATGGTCCAAGTAGATCCAATTCTGTCCTCTTACAACAACCATGTGTCATCCTCGAGAACTCTTGAAACAACGTCATGTCAAATGTGTGTGACTGCATTTCTGTTGTGTATTTGTGATGTGATGAGTGGTGAGTGCTGCATTCATCTCTGTTTTGAGTCATGGTGTTTTAACTATGTACGTTTTGCTCTTGTTCACACAGACATGTCATGCTGCATCCAATACAAGTTGAAGATAGGGACAACCTGAATGTTCTCTACCGGGAGGCTCTGAAGGTGGTCCATACAAAGGATTTTTATGTGGAGGTCTCACAAGATCAAAGGCTGTCCCAGCAAGGTGAGACGACTCACCTGAGTTAGATAACTTGAGTAGTTTGTCACATTCTTCCAGGTCTTATGGGCCAAACTTAAAACATTTAAAAGCATTTCCTTCCTTCACAATAAAATCAATTAGCACTTGCCAAGTTTCACATAACTACTGTCAGAGCAAACAGTTGCACTGACCGATTTATTAGTAATTAACTATATTTACACAAAAGCAGTCATAGTTTCACTGCCTTTTGATGAAACTTAGCTAATCTTCACCTTCTTCCTTGTTTTTTACTTCAGCCTTGTACGAAGGCAACGTGGTTGGGGCAGTGTGCTGCCGTATGGAAGAAAAAGAAAAGAAAAAGAAGAACAAAACTAAACGGCTGTACATAGCCATGATTGCCTCCTGTCAGAGGTACAGGGGCAAACGAATCGGTATGGTGTGCAGCATCTACAGTATACAATACTATCAGTACTTCACAGTGGAGTTCACTTGAAATTAATCATGGGTTTTGTTTTAAAAACTGTCTGTACTCTCATTCTAGGATTGAAACTGATGATGCATGTCCTCAACATTTTCAAACATGATCGCAGTATAGAAGACATCTATCTGTGAGTGGTAGTATTTTCAACGAATGTGATGATGTTTGTGTTTGGTTTTTGCATAAACACAAATTGACCCCCAAAAATCCATAAATTAAAGACTTTTTCTGTAACTAATGTTGAACCCCATTTCCCTCCCCTGCAGTCACGTGGAGTCTGAGGCCAAAGATATAATAAAATGGTATAAAGGGTTTGGGTTTGTGGAGGACAAAGTCGTAGGGGACTACTACTCGGTGGGCAAAGATGCAACAATCATGAGTTATTGGAAAAGAAAATCGGAATAGAAAATAGTAAGTATTGCAAAGATTGATTGTTTATGTATGCATTGTTGTTTACATTTGTATCTGTCATTTCGTATCCTGCATTGTTGTTGTGATGTATTATCTGTACGTTTTGCTCTTGTTCACACAGTGATGTCAAGCTGCAGCCAATCAGTTCTGCAGATATGGAGAAGCTGAATGTCCTCCACCAGGAGGCGATGAAGCAGGAGTTTGAAAAAGACTTCTATGTGAAGGTCTAAAAAAACTCAGGGCTGTCCCAGCAAGGTGAGACGACTCACCTGAGTTAGATAACTTGAGTAGGAAATGCAATCAGTCACATATTCTTCCAGGTCTTATGGCCCAAACTTCAAAAATGTAAAAGCATTTCCTTCCTTCACAATAAAACCAATTAGCACTTGCCAAGTTGGACATAACTACTGTTATCAGAGCAAACAGTTGTAATCTATTTGTAATTAACTATATTTACACAAAGCAGTCACAGTTTCACTGTCTTTTGATGAAACTTAGCTAATCTTCACCTTCTTCCTTGTCGTTTACTTCAGCCCTGTACAAAGGCGAGTTGGTTGGGGTCGTGTGCTGCCATGAGGAGACTGACATGAAAGGAAAGAAGGAACCACGTCTGTACATAGACACCATCGCCTCCTGTGAGAGGTACAGCGGCAAAAAAAAATCGGTATGGTGTTCAGTATCTACAGTATACAATACTATCAGTACTTCACAGTGGAGTTCACTTGAAATTAATCATGGGCTTTGTTTTAAAAACTGTCTGTACTCTCATTCTAGGATGGAAACTGATGGAGCATGTCCTCCAATGTTTCAAGAATAGCAAATTAGACCCCCAAAAAATCCATTAAAGACTTTCTGTAACTAAAATGGAACCCCATTTCCCTCCCCTGCAGCCATGTGGAGCTTGAGGACAAGGACAGGGTCGCATGGTACGAAAGATTTGGGTTCGAGGTGGACAAGGTGGAACGTGGCCTCTACACGAACACACCAGGGACCAAATGCGACGATGCCTATGCCATGATATACCGGAGAAAATAGTAAATGTAAAAAAAACTATTTTAATTAAATTTTAATCTGAAAATGTAACAAAATGTATAAAATGAATATGGTTATGAAATATATAAATATATAATTATATACGTTGCTATAGCAAATATAGTGATGAGTAATTATGTAATTATTTAGAAATATTGTCTTTGTTTCAATGATTGATTATGCTATTATGTTTCTGTTTTATGTAGCTTATTTAAAGCAAGAAGGGTAGGCACTATAAGCTAAAGCTTAGGCCTACACCTTTTTGGTCTATAGCAGTCTTGTGCTGCTTTTTTTTTGTTGTTAATGCATGTATGCCCTGTCTATTGAAGCAGGAGGTCTCTCCACATTAAAACCATCATAACTCACTGAATTCTCAAGTTAAGTTAGGGTTCAAGCTGTTTAGTTTGTTACAAATTGACTTGCTATCTAGGATGTACTATGCAATGAAACTTTCTAGGAACCAAAGTTCATGAGACAGACATAATTTTGAAGCAATTAAGATTTTTCTACAATTTTTCCACCTATGATGACAGTGTTGTTTGGGGACAAGAACTGATCTTTAAAACCTGTAGTCATCGCTAGAGTGTTACATTGTGATGCAATGCCTTGTCAGCTTGTAGATCGTCTGTTTTCTATATTTATCAAAGAACATTCTAAGAAAATGTCCCTCTCTGTTTTACACATCGAACCCTGCAAACATTGAATGTCACAGATTTTTTTGTTACCATATGCAGTCACCTGACCATTATCGCCTTAACTTTATGCCTGTGTTTTCTCCTGTCTAAATCTCTCTCTTGCAGCCATTAGACATGAACTACCGTTTCCCAGCGTGACCCACCTTTTTTGGAGCCGTCACCCCCACCCTCCCCCCTGCAGCTGCTGCCGTGGCCCTGTGGAAGAGAGCCAGGAACAGTCCTAAAATTGTCCTAAAATGAGACAAAAAGTTGAGGATTGTAAAAGGCATGCTTTACTCATCCCATTACATTCACTCATGAACACCTACGACGAATTTGCTGCAGCCCCCCCCATCATCCAGCGCTGGCGTGGACTCAGTCCAAATACAGCTATAAGCCGCTTGATGTTAGAATGTGCTAAAAAAAAGTGGATGCCGCTATATCTTGAGTCCTATGACCACAGAGTGCTCTATAACATGGTGAAACAAAGAATGAAGGCTGACCAGGCGGTGAAGGAGGAGGAGGAAGGCCGGTCGGGGTCCGAGGAAGGCCAGCCCGAGGACGAGGTGCCTGACTTGCGATACGAGGTTGACGAGGCACTGGAAGCCCAGATGATAGTCGAGGTTGACGAGGCGTGGGCTTGCATCATGGCGAGGCAGGGATGGACTGTGAGAAAGACCTAGCACTACATGGCGACTGGAAACCACTGACTAGGCTAGCTCTCGTCTTTAAGCAAATTTGTTCCAGCAGCCCGTTAAAATTTTTGATTGTTTGCATAATAATAAAAAACAATTTAACTAAAATTGTCCTAAAATGGACACGTCACACATGTCCTAATGTTTTTCAAGGACGATTCCAGATTAGACCACATCTACCTGTGAGTGGTAGTATTTTCAATGAACGTGATGATGATTGTTTGGTTCCATTAATTATTTAATCCATTAATTAAAGACTTTTTCTGTAACTAATATTGAACCCCATTTCCCTCCCCTGCACTCACATGGAGTCTGAGGACGAAGTCACAATTAAATGGTATCAAAGGTTTGGGTTCGTGAAGGAGAAAGTGGAATTGAACTACTACAAAAAGACATCGGGGGCCAACTGCCCCAATACTAAAATACTGGAGAAAAAAGGAGGGTATTAAGAGTTATAGCACATCGGTTTGATGTCAATGGAGTTTGAAGCCAAAGAGGGCAGGTATTGTTTGAGGGGAACAAATATGCTTAAAGTAACTAAGGTCAGAACAAATATAAAAACAATGTGCATCTGCAAAAGCGATACAAGTATGGAATGGTTGTGAAAATTATTTAAAAACATAAAATTAAATAAAATTAATATGGTTATGAAATATATAAATATAATATATGATAATTATATATGTTGCTATAGCAAATATAGTGATGTGTAATTATTAATTATGTAATATTTAAAGTGTAGAAATATTGTCTTTGTTTCAATGATTGATTATTATGCAATTATTTTTCTGTTTTATATAGCTTATTTAAAGCAAGAAGGGTATGCACTATAAGATAATTGTTTTATTGTACGAAAAGTCATATGTGTGTATGGCTTATGACAAAATAAACTCTTAACTTCTCATGTCTTTGGTCAAGAATTAATTCTGAGTTCCTCAGAAAGACATTGCTTATCTTCAAGCTTGTCACTATTAATACTGACACTACGTTTCCTCAAGGTAAGCCCCTTCTCGGACGTTAGGAGGACTATTATCCATTATACAAGGAGTTATAAATAATGGATAATTTCATTTCATATTTTTATGACAGCTTTATGAGTTACAACGCACAAACAGATAAGTGGCGGAGAGATGGGAAAAGGACTTTCAAATTGAATACGATAAGGACTGTTGGACTGAATGCATCTTTTCTAAGCAATAGGTTTAAAAAAGATGCGGTGTAGGATACTTCATAACTTCACCTCAATCTTTAAAATGTTTTTATCCCAGTAGCTGTAAAGGTGCATTTGCTACTACCCCTTTTAAAAAGAAGTCATTCTTTCTTCCCACATCTGATCTTAGTCCTTCCATTACCACTTTTGCTCAATTGGTAGAACATGACCTGGCTAAAAAGTGGCTAAAATGGAAGCTACAGTATACATGATCTTGAATTAAGAAAATACATTAGTCACTCCTTTACATATGACTTCTCCTTCTGCTCTGTGGATGAGAGTGACTTTAGATTTGCCAGCCAACAGATGGTATATGAGACTCACAAAACTCTGACTGTTTGATACCACTATCTACCGAAAACCACTCAGCAGGAACACTTTACTAAGAGCGAACAGCAATCACTCTAAACAACTCATTCGTAACATTCCTATTGGCCAATACCTGCGCCTTAGGCGTAACTGTAGCTCCACCATAGACTTTGAATTCAAAGCTACAGATCTCACCAACCGCTTCATAGAAAGAGGCTATAACCAAGTGGACCTAGACGCAGCGTATAATAGAGCTCTACATACGGACAGAACGTCCCTACTCATACAAAAGTCCAAACAGACACCCACTCTGCTGTTTTTCAACGCAATACTCTCCAGCAGCAGGGTTAATTAAGAATGCCTTCCTTAAACATGGCACGTCCTAAAAAGTGATCCCAAACTTGCAAACATGTGTACTGATCCTCCTCTCTTCTGTTTCAGACGCTCCAGAAGTCTCAGAGACCGTCTTGTCCACTCGGACATGAAAACACCCTCCCCCCTACCTGGCTCCCTAATCCCCCACAGGGTTTTTATAAATGTGGTAACTGTGCTCAATGCTCTAATTCATCAAATACTATTTTTTTTACCCATCTACATACTGGTAAAAATTCTAAATATCCTCATTTATAAATTGTAACTCAACCCATGTGGTCTACATGCTCAAATGTCCCTGTGGACTGGCATACATTGGTCAAACCAAGAGACCACTTAAACTTCGTAAAGGTGAGCATAAAACTGCTGTTTGCACTAACAACCCAGAATATGCCATGGCCAGACACTATAAACAAGCAAATCATGGCTCCCCAGCATCCCTGAAATTCTGGGGAATAGAAAAATTCAGCCTCATCACAGGGTGGTGACATAATTAACAAATTGCTTCGCAGAGAAGCACTGTGGATCCACAACCTTGACACTTTAGAACCCAATGGTCTAAATGAAGAACTGAGCCTTTCATGCTTTCTATAGACGGTCCCTGAGGCTTCCTGACATGTTTTTGTGTGCTTTTTATTCTTGAGTGTTTCACCCCTTTTTTGTGTCTTGACAATTAAAAAATGTGTCAAAAATGTGTCTAAAGTGTTTTTGCATTGGCCTAATATTCTTTGGCCTTTATCTTTATGTACACTGTTTTAAACGTACCTTATCATGGCATTATACTGTATGGTTACACTATTTTGTATATCATGTAATATGTTAAATGGTCCATATGCCCTGACCTAACCCTAATCATCACTGATTGTCGCAACCTTGAGACTGACGTGTAGCACTAGGTAATTACCACTAAACAGAGGGCCATCTACCATTGGTTTATTGAGAGCACAGCCCATGCCTACCTCTGTGTGTATATATAAGCCTACTTAGATGCTGCTACCCATGACTCTGAGGAAGGTCGAAAGACCGAAACTTCAGTCAACTTTTACTTAAATCTAAACAATAAAAGGCTTAAATTGTCCGTGTTGCTCCAGCGTTGATCTCTTCTGCATCTATTGTCCCTAGCCTTGTGACGCACCGGACTGGCCGTTTAAGGCTGAGGCGCAACGGTAGAATCCCTTTTTTTTAACTTGAAGTCATCAGCTCTGATGCCAGGGGTGGGGACAAAATCAAACTCCTCAAACAAAGAGGCATACTGGATGTATACCCTTAAGGGCACCAGTTACCCTGGTCTCAATGAGGACTTTCTTATAGTTATTGCCTTGGTTCTGAATTATTATATTATACTGTATTTATATTTGTGCAGACTGGGGTAGCCCCATAGTATTACAAAGAAAGTATTAACGACAAAGTACTCATGTAAATAAAACAAAATACGGTAAGTAACCAAGCGAGTTGTGTAATCTCCAATATTGAATATTCATGAATGTTTTTGTTCTATATTGTAAATGTGAATATAGGAAATAATATTGAATGAATTGACAGTAATGCAAATAGTACCAGGGACCCGAATCATTGTCCAATAATTATCCAAACAGAAGGATAGTTTGACAATGATGCCTATTAAAATCCATCATATCTATACAGTACTAGCAGTAGTTCAGAGAAGTTCACTTGAAAGTAATCATGGGTTTTGCTTTAAAAACTGTCCAGGTAATGTAATTGAGTACTGTCTAGGTTCCCGGTAACCCCCCCCCCCCCACCACACACACACACACACACACACACACAAAAGAAAAGGAAAATCCATGAAAAGTTATTTTCGCCACCTTTCATTTTGCTACTACATATTGTGCAAACTGCGTTGCATATTAAACTTTTTCATAGATTTCATAGCTTCATAAAGACGTGTTGAACAGCACTATCATCAGTGTTGTGTAAATTGATGGTTTGTTTGTTAGTTAACACATTATCTTTTCCATTAATATGTTGGATTCGTATAACCACTTAAACCCTCCATGCTTTGAAAACTTGACTGTACTTGGTCTGCTCTTTTAACCCTCTAAAACAAACCTCCTGGCTGAAAATAGCCGATCTACAAGCTCACAGCATTGTAATCTCGTGGCTGCTCTTAAACACATTGACTGCCAGAGTTTATTCATAATGTACTCACCCCCTTGCCAGCGATTTGCGTGTTTTTTTGTTGTTGCTATTTTGTTATTTAAATTCATTTAAGTTGTCTGGCTGCGGTTTTAAACACATACGACAGATCGACCAGCGGAGAGCAGCAAATTGACACCTCGATCACTCGCTGACTCGCTTGACCCCCCCCCCCCCCAAACAGGCTCAAAGAGTCCATACGTCATAACCGGATGTGACATTTTCGACAATCGCCGATCGGGCTTCAAACCGTTGTGATACACGACGACGATGACTGTTCGTCACCCAGACTAAAGAAAATAGAAGTGGAGCTCTCCGTTCGTTTTTTATACTGTGTGAAAAAACGTGTTTTGGCCTAAAGAGCGCATTTTTCAAGCTAAAACCGGAAACGGAAATCGCTGAAATTGCTTCCGGGTGAAGCAAGTGGAAAAACAAACTGATCTCGGAATGTAAATAAAACAGCGTGAACGTCTATTAACCAAATTAAACAACAGGACGCAGATCTGCGTTCTAGATTATTCTGGCAGCCCATGGTTTGATCTAATAGGACGCAGATCTGTGTCCATGGCAGCTTATGTGTTAAATGTTCTGCACATTTTCTCCCCAGCATAGGAATGCTAGGGTTCAAGTGGTTAATGTAAAAAAAAAAAAGGAAAAAAAGTTTCTACCCCCCCCCACCCCCAGTTTAGAGAAAAGATTATAACAAGATGAAAAGGTATGTGTTAGAGAAAGAACCTCCAAAACCAACATGAAGATGCTGAGAAGCTGGTTTCTTCCTGAGCTGGAACAGTCTTCAAGATGTCCACTTCCTCCTGTGTTTGTCATCTGGGACTGGTCATCTGCACTGTGGAACAAAACATGAAATGATTAACTAGTGTTACAAAAAAAGTGTGTGAGTCTCTTCCACTTCACTTGTTCAACATCGTTGATTGCCTTCAAGTCTCTTCTTAAGTATCACTTTTTAACTTTTACCGACAGTCGAGTCTAAATTCAATTTTATCTCATCTCTCATCTATGTCCGTTTTTGAGTCTATAGGTCAGTGTGTGCTTCCCTTGCACACACACACGGGTACATGCTCTATGAATAATTGCCTATATGCCCTGCTTTCACATTTATCTCTCTAGCTTTGTACCTATTTCTTTGTTTTGCTTGCTCGTATGTATTGCTCCGTTTTTGTTTTGTTCCGTTTCATTGCCTTGCACTATGCTCTTTTTAATTTGTGGTCAACTATGGTTGTTTTTAAATGTGCTATATAAATACAGTTTGATTGATTGATCGATTGGTTGATCATCACCTCTCTAAACAGTAAACTTCTTCATTTAGGGACAAGGCCACTTGGCCTTTGGTGTTGAGGTCACAAAAGCCAAATGCCAGAGCAGAAAGGTCATCATATAAAATGATGATTTGAAATCCACAGAAATAATTGATTCAACTTTAAAAATAATGAACCAATGAAAAGTATTAAAAAGTGCTTCTGACTTAACCTAGTAACTCCATTGGATCCTCAAACTGTCGGTCAAACCACCTAACTCCAACGATCAGTTTTCCCTCCCGTCTGACTTAGTCATTCTAAATCAACGATGGACATAACTATCCACATTCACTGGTCAACAAAATCCTAACCCCACTTGAGCTGGATTTGGGTTGAGTGATGAAAATATGATGACACATGCAAGTATCTGACACTGTATAAAGTCATACCAACTTTGATGAGGCAGTATTGCGTTGTTGTTTTCATTTCCTGAAAAGTTTATATTTTGGACATAGTTGATTTCTACCCGACAGAAGAGATATAGTACAAGTATAACTATCAGTGAAATACATAAGTATTTAGTTCCTGTGCAGTAAGAGAGACACCTGTCACAATGAACAGGACACACACCATCTCAGTGACTGTAGTTGGTCTCCTCTGTTGCTGTGACGCCTTGTAGATCACACCTGAAGACACCTTGTAGATCACCTGAGGTTGTAGAAGTGATATGTGGGGTTATCAATTCAACTTTTTGTTTGTTGTGTTAGACATCACATGAATACAATATATATTCTAAAACATGCCCTTACTGTAGCAAAATTGATTCATTGTCCCAGCCAGGCTGAAGGCGTGGCAGAGACTACGTTTTGCAACCTGTCTGTCCGTCCGTCTCTGTGGACAGCTGATCTCCGGCACCGTTGGCCCGAACAACGTGAAACTGTGCACACACGCTCCCTGGATGCCAGAGCAGAACCTCTGCCCCCAATGTTTCACATGGGCCTGTTATAGCGCCACCAGGAGGCCGATTTGTGCAAAAACACATATCTTGATATTACTATCACGCAAATCGGACAGATTATCTCTATAGTCATGTGATCAAGTCGGATCTGTCCGATTTTTCTTATTCCATCCTGATTGGCTAAGATTGGCATCTGAAGTTTGCAGGAGTGGCCCATTTTTAACAAAATGCCTCAAATCATGAACAGCGTCCCATTGCTGTGAAACTTGGCACGCACATTGCCACTAGGCCGAGGAGGAAATGCCACCCTTTTCACATTGTCCTCTTATAGGGCCACCAGGAGGCTGATTTTTGCAAAACACATTTGTTTATATTACTCCTACAGATTTTGTCCAAACACTACGCAAATCGGTACTCTAGTCATGTCATGTGATCAACACGGATCTGTCCCATCTGTTCATATTCCATCCTGATTGGCGAATTCGGAACATTGCTGGCCCATAATAACCTACCTGACCTGGCGGAGACCTGTGCTCCAAGGAGCACTTTTTCTAGTTGGATATGATTGTCTGATTTAACCACTTCAAGGCTCAAATGTATGTCAAATAGCAAAAATCACACCTTGTGTGAAGTGGGCGGTGTCTTGCTAGCTAATCACAATACTGAATGGAGTCAACCAATCATGTACAAAAGATAAATACATTTATTGAAACACTCTTTATGATGGACGAAACCATAACTTGAAAAAAAACAAATTAATGTTTTTTTTCAAGTTATGGTTTCTTATATAGGGCTATGCACATGTGTCATGTGACACTGGCCAATCACAGTCCTGAATAGATTGTGATTGGCCAATCACGGTGCAGGATAATTGTACAAATTTCCAAACCTCACTTTTAGGGGCGGTTTCACAGCGCAGGATATTTGTACATTTTTCCAAATCTCACTTATAGGGGCGGTTTCACCGCCCAAAAATAGGCAATCTACAAGCTCACAAGGTGTCAAGTTGTGACGTGTTGTGAGCTTAAGATTTGCTGAATGTTCACCTATTACGACATGCACAGAATAGGGTTGCTAGGGTTCATGTGGTTAGTATGTTTTTTGGCATGAGCTTGTTACTCATGTATCACCATTATATCCATGTCTTCAAAATAACTAAAATCAAGAACATAACACAAGCAATGCTAGGTTTTATGTTTATTCATAATATATAGTATTTTGTCTTGTATACCTTTTTATTTGGAGGTGGTTTGGATCCGGCTGCCTTTTCTCTATATTGCTATAGAATGCGGTCGGGAACAGCAGAAGCACGGTTCAGGTATTGGGCTTCCCATTGACAAACTGCTGAAATAGTAATGACAGAATTAAAAGTCAAGTGATATTTTGGATTCAAACAAAACGTTTTTTGTTAAAAGGTTAAAGCTCTATATTCTGTTATTAATCACTGCTATAGTGTTTGTTCAGGAACAGCGCCTCCTCTCCCCATCTCTCCAACTCTTTAATAAACAGAAAATACATTTTCAGGTGGGTCACCAATTTTATCCAACCAGGGAAGATCACCCAGTTATCAGTTTAAATTTTATATTGTTCCAATATATATGCTCATTGTTTTTAATCATCACAATTTCACATTATACTGTAATCTGTAGAGGGCTCGCCTGATTGATACTGTAATCTGTGGGGGGCACAGGTGTCCCTGGTGTGACTGTTGTTATGGCAGACCCCTGAACAGTGGATGATTTGTTTTTATCTGAAAAAAATGTATTTTCTGTTTTCTAAAGAGCTGGAGAGAGGAACAAACACTATTGCTATATACAGCTATTTTAACACTTATTTCACTTACAGCCCATTTAACTTTTAATCTAAAATGTCAAACCCACTTTATTTTAGATAAGGTGGTAATTTATTTTAAAAAATGGTTGTGGACTATAACATGACGACTGTAACATGCAATCAGGGGACAGGCTTATGGAAATGTGCTGACAGGAATACTTATATCCTTATTTCTAAAGCCCACCCCAAGCTCACCTGTCATTGCTGTGGTCACAGAAGATGGGTCTGTTTTGTTCACTCTGTCTTGGCCTTTGCTACAACTGGTACAGGCTGTGGTGTTATTTTTAGCACCCTGTGCCATGTTTTGGCAAAGCTTGTGGAGGACTGGGCTGGTACAATGTTGATATTTAGGTCTTTCCACAGTTTCCAGAGGTCCAGGGAATGGAAGATGGCCACAAAAACCTGTGGAGCTGGTATGAGTGAGACACACATGGACAGGTGTGTTACTGTTAGGTTGGTGCAGGCTAATTAATCACACCTGTCAATTAATTTAGCCATTAATTAGTGTTTAACACAGTGCATGTTAGACTATGCCAGCCTTTAGTTGGCTGAGTTAAAGAGAACTCAATAAATACTAAGGTTTCCCCAGTCAGGCTGTCAAATGAATGACAAACAGTATACAATCATAGTACAATTGTACAGATCTTTATTACACTACTGGTTAGAAGAGCAATAGATAGAATAGAATAGATAAATAATAAAATATAGCAGGGCACAATATACTGATTACAGGGACGCTGGGAAATACAGTGAACCTGTTGTTATGCTACTATACATAAAACCCAGTTGGCTCATTGAATACCCTTTCAGTGATCATGAACTGAACACTCATGTGGGGAACAGACAGACACAAAATACAATACATCAAAAACAACTTAGAAACAAAGGGACAATTAACAGTAAGGGCAGTGGCAGACGCAACGCCTCTGCAATCTGTAAAGTTAAATATCAGTTTCAATAATACACCATAATACTAGATTAGTTCTAATAGACTAATATTAGATGTTGCCATGGCATGACCTGCTACTGTCATGGTCCATTGAACACCAGCAGCTCACAGCCGTTGCCAAACCCTACATAAACAAATACAATCCCTCATTACTTTAATTCTATACACAGCAGTACCATGCCAGTTAAAATGCACAACTATAAAATCAATAAACGACACAAAATCGTAGTATTCATAAATGTTTGCATACCTGTAGTTCCTCCACAGCCAAGCTTGACAGCAGGTGCATCCAACCCTCAATCACCTGGCTTGGCTACCTGTTGGAATCATAGAGTTGGAATAAGCTGCAGCTGTGAGATAGTCCATTGGTTCACAAACAAAATATAATCTAACTTTTTCATGGTGTTTTGATGACAGAATAACAGCAACAAGATCATTTAAACCTGAAATTGCGTTGACTCTGACAACAGGAACCTTCAGGAAAACCCTTCTTTTTAAGTTTTGTTTTTTTTAAAGCACAAAAGAAACTTACTTCACAGTTGAATACTGCCACCTTGTGGAATAACAAAGCCAAATCAGCCGAAACAACCCTCTTAGATAAAGTGCTGTTACTCACATCTGTTCAAATGAAATCCCCTGAATCAACATTACCAGCTGTTACAGTGCTGTATAATATAATATATCTACTTACAGAGCTGTGGAAAAACCCATCATTAATGTCTTGTCTTGTGGTTGTAAAGCCTGGTGGTGACGTCATGCAGGTTGATGTTGCTGCTTAACATTGTCACCTGTTGATCTTTTTTTAACCTGTTTCCGCTCCTGAATCACTTTGTCAACATGGACATGTCCTTCAAACACATAAAGTACACTGTTCTGTCTGCTTCTATGAAATAAATGTATCATTTTACTGCAACAGTTGTATAATATTTATTCAGGGAGTTCAGCTACTGACACTGTGGACTCCATGATGCCTGCGAGCTGTTATTCTCTAACTTTAGACTGGAGAACCATTGCTTTAAGGTGCATATCGCCCCCTACTGTACCGGAGCATGTAGTTGCACCACCACCCTTAAGCAGACATATAAATCATACTTAATACTAATAGTTAATATTACTTTGCATACTACAAATAGTAATAATTAGTAGAAGACACAGAAGAGGAAAAACTACTAATAGGTATTAATAATAATAATAATAATAATAATAATAATAATACTGCTTTCTGAGTTTCTGACAATCTCCTGTTGTTCCCAGAATACCTAGTGGGCTCCATTCTTACTTATAGTTTGACTTAATTGTATCCTCTCTTCCCTTCTATTTAAACTTATGCACTATAGATGGGTTTCCGCGCGACGTCATCACAGAGCAGAGTGTGCAATCTGCGCATGCGGGAGGTAGAACGACCCGGAAGTGCCATTCACTCTATTGTTATTTTCGGGATTTAGATAGGCATAATGCTGCTATTATAGGCATAATAGGCATAATGCTGCTATTATATACAGACAGATCCAACTTCCGACAAATCATTTTTATTGAGTAAAGAAGATATTACAAACTGCATCATTTAATCTACTTTCATTAAACCCGGTGAAGACCATTTATTTTATCAATGTACTATGGCCAGAGCTGCTGCGGGTAATAGCGCCATCTACAGGCTCTTCCCTCCACTGCGCGCGCATCATCCTCTCATGTTTACCAACGGGAAACCCATCTATAAGTTTAAATGCAACATTTTCTGTAGTATGGCGTTTCTGGAGTGCGGGGACTAAGAGCTTGAGCACAGCACTGCTGACCACATGTTATTTTATAGATCCCACCCACGTCCCACCTTCACAGGCTGATGTGGGACCTGGCTGTGACGAGGGCGTGGCTGCACGAACACTATAAGCTGGACATCTGATGATGATGATACACAGAAGAAAGAAGAGTGTAGCCTACAACTACATTCAAATGTGTGGAATTTGTGTTTACAATTTGTTTGTTTAGTTTTAGTTTTAGGCTATATGAACTGCAATCAGAAACTTTATCAGACCAAATCAAATCTTTAAAAAAATCCAAATGAAACCTAAATGTATTTATTGTTTACAGTCTTCTAAGTTTATATCAAACTTGCTTCAAAGACAAAGACAAAATTAGGCTCTCCTACCAGAGGTTAGTTAACACAGCCTCAATCGGGCCAGTATTGCACTCTGGGATATGTGTCTATCGGCTCATGATTTTATGTTTTTACAGCAGGGCTCTGTAGGAGGTAAGTTGTCTAGAAAAGGGTCTGTCTGTCCATTTCTTTGTTTGGCAAAAAGCTGGACCGATCAGCTGGACCACATTTCTTGTGCACGCTGCCGTTAGGCCATGGAAGTATACCTCCTCAGATTGGAGCAATGGTGTGCCTGTGACCCCTTTGGGGTCCCTGGGGGGCACAGGTGTCCCTGGTGTGACTGTTGTTTTGGCAGACCCTTGAACAGTGTTTGTGCCAAGTTTGGTGTGGATTGGAGCAATGGTGCACTTGTGGTTCCTGTCAGCCGTCACTATTCTCATGGCAGATCTCTGAACAGTGTTTGGTTTAGACTTGAGCAACGGTGTGCCTCGCAAGTCGAATCTCTACCCTCTAGGCAATTTTAATATAGGATGTACTCTGTATTCTATTACTTTCAGTCAATGCAGTTCATTTATACAAATATTGATTGAAGAGTGTTTATTTTCTTAATACAGATACAGCTGATAAAGGAGAGAAAACATTCAACATAATAATGGTAATAGTCAGTGGTTCTATCAGGCTGACAGCTGATTCCTCACAAAATCATACTTTGGGTGCATACACATGCAGGTCAGGAACATTGTTCAGTTGGTCAGTAAACATCAGTCCATAATTTAATCTTGGCCTGGTTTCTGTAAATAAATAAAGGGGCGGCAGTGTCCTCCCAGAATCCTCAGTCTTTCAGTGTGAAGCTAATTATTTCCAGTTAAAAACAATCCTGGAGCATGTGTGAAGGTGGACAAATATCTTTCCACTGCAACAGTACTGTATGTTGCCTTGCAAGTAAAGTTGCAAAGGCCAAGTATTGTTTTCTGCTGGTGTCACACCAAATAGTGCCACAAGGGGGCATAATTGTACATTAGTTTAAATATTTCAGACATGATTTCAAAGATATTTGTCCAGTACAACTTAATTTTAGAACAGGACCAAAATATATACAAGTGCAGGGGAATCTTTACAGCACCCACACAATGGGATTAATTTTAAAACCAATATAAAATTGCCTGATGCCAGAAATAAGAATGCAATGATTCGGATATTATTCTGTCATGTAGCATGTTATCAATTAGGCCTATAGAAGATGGAGACTGTCAAATCTTGTTTTTCTAATTGCTTTGTTGTTTAATAATGCTGCTACAATGTCAGAGGAGGCGAGGAAAAAACGATTACCTGTACAAAAGAATTAACTATAAAGATCACATTTGACTGGCTGGTCAGTTAACTGAAATAAATGTATAAATAAATAAAAAATTTAGAACCAATATGCAATCTTGCTTAATCCAAAGAAGCTTGCTTTAAAAAAAATACTTGTATTTATTTATGAATATATCAACAAATCTACATGAAAAAGATTTTGTATAAACTGAATTGATTGATCTGATTAATCACTTCAACTCTGTATTATACTTTGGATGTACAATGGTGGAATGCAAAAATAATCCAGGAGTTTGAAATCATCGATTTGAATCTGTATCGCCTGATTTCCACATGACAGTGACACAGGAAATTGTGGACCAGAACTATCCAATCAGGCCAAGCTGTTCGGTAAGGCTTATGGCAGTGTTTCCCAAGCATAGCCCTTGGGGTCACAGACCCAACAAAGTAAATATACCAGTTTCATTTTTTGCTTCTTGTCAAAGACAAGCAGAAACACTTGGTTTGTATGCATATTACTCAGCCTCTGATTGGACAACAGACCAAGGTGGAACAGCCACATAGATACATGTCCTTTGATGAGACTTTGATTCCATGACATCATACCACACAATGTCCTGTGTTAGTGTGCTGTGCCCTGAGTCAAAGCAGTTCTCAGTTAGTTGAATTGAGTGCTCATCTGAAAAACTGATTTAGGTTGTAATGAAAATACTAATGCTTTAGAGATGTGCAGAGTGCAAGACACCGGCAGGGTTTTCGTAGCTAAGCTTCAAAAACACATCATTTTGGTGGAGTGGGCTTTTAACTCTTAAAATCCAGACTTCTTCTCTGAAAATAGCAGAGACTATTTTTGGTGGGCTACGTGACACGATGTGCAGTGATACTAATTTATGTCAAGGTAGAACCCAAACACAGGAACTCAAAACACCAAACTCAGAAAACAGATGAAACTAGAAGTTGACTTTACTGATATTAAACAATTAATACATATAACAAGATATATAACAATCTTTAACACAACATAACACTCTTTAACACAACATACATACATTATCTCAACACAACTCGGACCTATCCCTAGACAACAGTACCTGACAAACACGACAGTGACCGAAAAATATCACTTTACAGCATGTAAATATGTATATATTATTGCACACACAGTGCTTCACAGAGAATTAAAACACATAAGATCAAAAAAATGCACATGACAGAGCAAAACAAATGACAGCAAATGCAGTAGGACACAATAGGTTAAAACATTTGGGGAATAAAGGCAGCTTTAAAACTCTTTAACACAACATAATCATCTTAACACAACTCAAACCAAACCCTGGCCTAGACCAAGGGTTCGTAAACTTCAGGCCGCGACCCCCAAAAATAATCATATTTGAACTGGGGAACCCCCACCCTGACAAACACTTGGAAATGGAGTTGAGGCATTACATTTTGACTCAACAGGTTCAACAGGTAAATCTTGTGAAAAAACGCCTTGCAGTGCGAGGCGTTGTGAGCTTGTAGATCGTCTATTTACACGATGACTGCCTCTTTACAAATATTTGACAAAACAGGTCTTAAAAGTAATTCAATTGTAACTTGTGCAGATACCCTGTATATACTTATACTATATGTTGGTTTGTTTACTGTTGAGTGAGAATACAATGTTGCAAATTTACAGCACAATTTTATTTATTTTACATTTTCAAGAATAGCAAAAATAGAAGATCTATAAGCTTACAACACGTCACAAGGTGTTGTGAGCTTGTAAAGGCGAAGCATTGAGCTCCATTTTTTTCTTTACAGCTGAGTTCAATTGAGTTGATAATTTACACATCTGATTTAGCTTAAGCTAAATAATGTATAGCCAATAGTTTGTTCCCATTTATTGTGTGGGTGGGGCTTAGCAGGATATTATTTAAGGTTGAGACCAAATGCTCGTTATTCTTTTTCACTGCAAGGGTGTGCGTCTGTGACAGTAAGTTCTTTCTTTTACAATTAAGGTGATCATTTATGTTACTATGTCGAGTTGTTCCCATCAAGATCTATTGTTTTCCGTTCCTTTTAGGAAACCCACACACACACACACACACACACACACACACGACTGTAAATACAATACAAGAATTCCTATCCTGAATGATAGCAGACCTACAAGGTCCTACTTGTAGGTCTGCTACTTTCGACAAGAAATTAATCAGGCTTTAGTTACCTATATTAGAGTTATGCTTATTTTTAAATGTTTTAGGGGGAATCCAAAACAGACAAAATTAACAAACACATCAAGCTCCAGGCCTTTCAAGCCCTCCCCCATGTACTGTCAATTAGATTGAAATGTCCTGTCCTCTTACAAAACCCATGACATTCTCAAGAACTCTTGAAACTACCTCATGTCAATGTGTTCACATGTGACTGCATCTTTCTGTGTATTCGTGAGGTTGTAATGAGTGGTGTATGTGTTGTATGAAATGAGTGTATTCACTTCGAGACACCATAACATTTTACAAGGATTTTGGATTTGATCAGCAGTATACTGAAAAAGCATACTAAGAACACGGCAGCTGCAAAGATGCTCATGTCTATGAAAGACAAAACAAAATAAAAATAGATGATTTGAGCGGAATTTGCATTACTTTGCATTATTGTAATTCACACAGTACAAGGGACCTGAAGCACAGTCCAATTGTGAAAAAGGTCAGCTGAAACTATTTATGAGCAGCTGATTGGGCAATGGGCTACTCAACCTATCCCAGCTTAAAATGACCAAATTGCCAGTTAGGCGAGGCCAATCAGATGAGTTTTAATTTATAGTCAGCTTGATAAGATCAGTTTACACCTGCTGTAAGTTCTTTTTCTGTACAGACCTCACGAAGTGTGCAGCTTTTTGTTGTATTGTTTCGTTCGTAGCCAAGGAGAGGGGAAAACTTTGGAATTTGACTGGAGGCATCTGTTGCTCCATAAAAAAAGCCGAAGCCACGGCCAAAGAGTGGCAGAGATATTTGCCCTGGACCCAGAAACTAGTGGGATGCAAAGTATGCTAGTGGCTAATGATAGCCTACTTCTTAAGGAGATACAAAATGGCAAACGACGAAAGGTGAGTTTCTCCTACTATGATAGCCTAAGTATGTGTCAAAATGTTGCCGTTAGTTTTGAACCCAACTATTAAAACAACGACAAAAGTAATGACAACAAAACGATATATCGGTACCCGATATGGCCTT
The DNA here is from genome assembly GCF_963280865.1 of Gymnoscopelus braueri. Classification (NCBI taxonomy): domain Eukaryota; kingdom Metazoa; phylum Chordata; class Actinopteri; order Myctophiformes; family Myctophidae; genus Gymnoscopelus; species Gymnoscopelus braueri. The sequence continues at coordinate 41,502,288 of NC_137616.1, read as the reverse complement.
ATTTGGTTATATCGGTTCATATCGTATCGGTGAAATTTGTCACCGATATGAAAAAAAAAGTCTTTCCGGAGTACATCCGTATTGTAGTCGCCAATCAAAATCAATTCAGAATTTCCAATGATTGCCATGTGCTCCTCATTTTGACCTGGGGGCCTGTAGATTGCGCCAATTATCAGGGGTTTAGCGTGAGGATAGGTGATTTTTATCCAGACCGATTCTGTGGAGTTGTTCTCCAATTTTGGGTACACATTGAAAATGATGTCAGATCTCACATAAATGCATACCCCTCCTCCACAGAGATTTCTGTTCCATCTCTTGGATCCTCTCCCGATGCATGGCCGCAACTTGGGAGTCAACCCAGATGACATGGTTGACATCAACTACAGATCTGTGAAGCTTGCTCTGTTTCCTGTGAAGGAAACAGAGCAACAGACCAAACAGGAGATACTGGAATGGAACAAAGATGTGAGTTGATTCACTCTCAGGTTGAACACTACTAATACAATTTCTTTTAAAACAACAGAATATATGCTTCTCTTTCTGATCAAACTAAATGACTTTAAACTGAGAAAGTTGATGTCTGTAATCAAACGGAATAATGTTCTGTAGCATCTCGATTATTAAATGCAGTTTTGATTTATAAGGGACCATCGTTCATCTGTCGTCTGTCAGGACCGTCATGGGTGAACTTTAACTTGGTGTTTGCACTTTCTTCATCTACGGCCCGTACATCTACATAAACGTTCCGATTTCAAATATAAAGTGCTTTACCCCATGGCCACGGATGTTAAAATTATATACGGGCCCTCAGAAGTACTCGTATCTTCGGTATTGTTCAATAAAAAGCATTTTAAGCCTATTGGTGGACATATTTTTTCAGCTCAAGATACTTTCATCCAATCAGAACGCAGGATACAGGATCAACAAGTGATGAAACAATAACACTTGCAGAGAGCTGGAATTGGAAAACTATACAATTGAAGCTGATGAATGGGTTCTCTCTCCTCATTGGATGGAATTGGCGACCCACCTATGGTGAGATCCCCTGTTATTGAACAAACAGTAACAGGGGTCTCACCCTGGTCTCACCATCTCTCCAGAAATGTGATATTGGGCCCCTGGGTCAGTATGTGTGCATTTACGATTGATATTTAACCACCGTTTTATTTTTAGGGAGAGTAAAGAATGTTCTCAGAGAGGGAGAGGAGGAAAAGGGACTGAGGACTCAGATGAGCAGTTCAACACTGAGTGAGTCACCTATAACATTTTTAGAGAGCTGCATGGTGAGACCATGTTGAGACCCCTGTTACTGAACAAACAGTAACAGGGGTCTCACCCTGGTCTCACCATCTCTCCAAAAATGTGATATTGGGCCCCTGGGTCAGTATGTGTGCATGTACGATTGATATTTAACCACCGTTTTATTTTTAGGACGAGTGAAGACTTTGAAACCACTACAGAATATACAAAGAATAAGAGAGGAGGAAAAGGACAAAGACAAAGCACAGATGAGAAGATCGACATTGAGTGAGTCACCTATTACATTTTTGGAGAGATGCATGGTGAGACCATGTTGAGACCCCTGTTACTGAACAAACAGTAACAGGGGTCTCACCCTGGTCTCACCATCTCTCCAAAAATGTGACATTTGGCCCCTGGTTCAGTATGTGTGCATGTACGATCGACATTTAACCACCGTTTTATTTTTAGGACGAGTGGCTGGCATAAAGATTTTATCCAGAATAAGCGACGAGAAAACAGCAATAAGGATGATGAGTTCAACATTGAGTGAGTCACCTATAACATTTTTAGAGAGATGCATGGTGAGACCATGTTGAGACCCCTGTTACTGAACAAACAGTAACATGGGTCTCACCATCTCTCCAAAAATGTGATATTGGGCCCCTGGGTCCATGCAGCCCTGCTCAGTAATCCACCTCTGCTTCTTGCTACCAAGTATGTGTGTATATGATATTATTTTTCACACACACACTTCTTATTAATTAATTAATTATAATTTGCGGACCCCCTTGAAAACGAGATGGTTCATATCGAGGGGTTATTTGTAATAAAGAAATTTCAGAAGTAGAAGTAAAAGTATTGAAAATTGGAAATCCTCCAGTAAACAAAAAAATACCTCAAAACTGTACTTAAGTTCAGTACTTGAGTACATGTACTTAGTTACTTTCCACCACTGAGCATGTGTAATAGTTGTCTGTGTCTGTATATAGTAATAGTACTGTGTCAGACTTGGTTAGCATTTGGATTGTGAATTGCCAGGCCACAGTTGTAAATAATAAAATAAAATAAATAAATGGTCCAAGTAGATCCAATTCTGTCCTCTTACAACAACCATGTGTCATCCTCGAGAACTCTTGAAACAACGTCATGTCAAATGTGTGTGACTGCATTTCTGTTGTGTATTTATGATGTGATGAGTGGTGAGTGCTGCATTCATCTCTGTTTTGAGTCATGGTGTTTTAACTATGTACGTTTTGCTCTTGTTCACACAGACATGTCATGCTGCATCCAATACAAGTTGAAGATAGGGACAACCTGAATGTTCTCTACCGGGAGGCTCTGAAGGTGGTCCATACAAAGGATTTTTATGTGGAGGTCTCACAAGATCAAAGGCTGTCCCAGCAAGGTGAGACGACTCACCTGAGTTAGATAACTTGAGTAGTTAAAGGAGAATTCCGGACAAATTAAGTGTTATCTTTGATGTCTCGTTACTCACCTACCGATGTGAAAAGTAGCGTTCTTTTTTTTCATATATTCCCCTGTCGTCATTTTTTAAACCCCCTCCGTTGTCATAATGGGAGCGCGTGGCTAAGGGAAATTCGTCTATTATAACCGACGCAAAGTTGTTTTTTTCACTACTAGTATTCATAGTAGAGTCTCATGATAGTCAAACATGCGTTGAAACTATCTGCGAGGCTGCCGTCAATGGCGAACGATTTAACACTGGTTGCTTGTTTCTTCCAGAACCTGGCAACTCGTGTTGTTCCATGCAGGGGGGAAACAAATCAAATTTTAATTCTGTTTTAAGTAGCATGTGAGGGGTCAAACTAGGGTGTTTTTATGATTCTGAATCCATTGCAAGCATTTGTTTTGCACCAAAACCACTCCTTGGGCTAAAAATGGCCATAGCCATCCTTTTCCAGGTATACTTTTTGTGTAAAAAGCCCATTGAGATTGGGCTGTTTTTAGCCCAAGGAGTGGTTTTGGTGCAAAACAAATGCTTGCAATGGATTCAGAATCATAAAAACACCCTAGTTTGACCCCTCACATGCTACTTAAAACATAATTAAAATTTGATTTGTTTCCCCCCTGCATGGAAATGCAGAGAAATTGTGGGTACCCCAACTTTCAGCAGCTGTCAAAAATTCTCCTAGGGAAACTGCATTTCAGTCTTTGTGAGATGTGCTACTAGACACCTTTACAAACACATTGGTGAAGATTTTTTTTTTGGTAAGGAATTTATTCCAAGATTGGAAATCTTTCTGCTAATATCCCCTGACTACAAGTGTCCCCTGCCAATATAGCAGCGACATTGACGTATGACCCCAGTGGCCAATGTGTATTTATGTCTATGGAGAACGTCATAAAGAAGGAGTCATGTAATGTTGGAACCACAAGGTGGCATTAGAGACATATAGAGGACTAAATAGTGGTGACTGGGCATTGACTTGCTATCTAGGATGTACTATGCAAGAACATTTATAATGGTGTCAATGAAATACAGACTTTCTAGGAAACAAGTTCATGAGACGGACATCATTTTTAAGCAGTTTAGATTTTTCTGCAATATTGCCACCTATGATGACAGTATTGTTTGGGGACAAGAACTGATCTTTAAAACCCGTAGTCATCGCTGTAGAGTGTTGCATTGTGATGCAATGCCTTGTCAGCTTGTAGATCGTCTGTTTTCGATATTTGCCATACAGAGTAGATAGGGCTTACGTGGTTAAGGAAATGTCCCTCTCCTCTGTTTTACATATCGAACCCTGCAAACATTGAATGTCACAGAATGTCATCATTTTTTGTTACCATATGCAGTCACCAGACTATTATCGCCTTAACTTGATTTGTTTTCTCCTGTCTAAATCTCTCTCTTGCAGCCATTTTGAAATCATGAACTAGCCACCTTTTTTGAAGCCGTCACCCCATAGATGCCAGCTGGGCCTCATCAACACTGTATGCTATTTCTATGGGACACATGCAGACAAAACTGCCATCAATGTCTGTTCTTAGAACAAGAACTGACCTCTGTACAACAAGCCCTGTGGAAGAAAGCCCAGAACTGTCCTAAAATGGACACGTCACAAAGGTTTATTTCGTGAAGGAGAAAGTGGAATTGAACTACTACAAAAAGACTTCGGGGGCCAACTGCCCCAATGCCCAAATACTAAAATACTGGAGAAAAAAGTAGGGTAATAAGAGTTATAGCACACCTGTTTGATGTCAATGGTGTTTGAAGCCAAAGAGAGGTATTGGTTGAGGGGAACAAATATGCTTAAAGTAACCAAGGTCAGAACAAATATGTGTATCTGCAAAAGCGATACAAGTATGGAATGGTTGTGAAAATGATTAAAACATGTGTAATTCTATAATTTAAGAAAATGTATAAAATGAATATGGTCATGAAATATATAAGTATAATATGATAATTATATACGTTGCTATAGCAAATATAGTGATGTGTAATTATGTAATATTTAAAGTGTAGAAATATTGTCTTTGTTTCAATGATTGATTATTATGCAATAGCTTATTTAAAGCAAGTAGGGTAGGCACTATAAGCTAATTGTTTTGTTTTATTGTACGAAAAGTCATATGTGTGTATGGCTTATGACAAAATAAACTCTTAACTTCTCAGGTCTTTGTAATGGTCAAGAATTAATTCTGAGTTCCTCAAAAAGACTTTGCTTATCTTCAAGCTCGTCACTATTAATACTGACACTACGTTTCCTCAAGGTAAGCCCCTTCTCGGACGTTAGGAGGACTATTATCCATTATACAAGGAGTTATAATGGATCATTTAATTTCATATTTTTATGACAGCTTTATGAGTTACAACGCAAAAACATAGATAAAGTGGCGGAGAGATGGGAAAAGGACTTTCAAATTGAATATGATTTGGACTGAATGCATCCAATCCTCTCATTCCACTTTTCTAAGCAATAGGTTTTAAAAAAATGCGGTGTAGGATACTTCATAACTTCACCTCAATCTTAAAATAAAATGGATCCCAGTAGTTGTAAAGGTGCATTTGCTACCTTCATACGTTGTTTTAAGTGCTTTCATTTATAGACAGTGACTCATTAGATTGGAATGCCCCCATTGTCCTCTTACAATTAGATTTTTGATGTGACTGTGTGTGTTGAGTATATCCATGAAAGATTGACTGTATGTGTATCTATAATTCCTTGGTCATTGCAGAATGCTAATTGCCCTTCTTTACTTACTTTTCCAGGCCTAATGTCTCTTAATGTCTTTAACAGTAATATTGTCAGTATCTGTAACCCCAATGCAAATGAATCTGTGCCTGAGACTGTCAGAGAGAACCTACCCCTTTTAAAAAGAAGTCATCCTTTCTTCCCACATCTAATCTTAGTCCTTCCATTACCAAGGACCCCAACGGAAACAAGTCCGCAAGGACTTTTTTGGCCGGACCTTTTAGACAAAAGCATTATAAATGTAACTGTGTTGTTTTACATTCTTTTGCCTAATTTCAATCAATCAATCAAACCACTTTTGCTCAATTGGTAGAACATGACCTGGCTAAAAAGTGCCTAAAAATTTAAGGTAAATGACTAAAACTGAAATGGAAGCTATACATGATCTTGAATTAAGAAAATACATTATTATACGCCCAGCCGATAAAGGTGGCGCAGTAGTAGTCATGAGTCGTGATAAATACAACATGGGTATTTTAAGTCAGCTCACAGACACCAACCACTACACTCCTCTACTCTCCAACCCTACTGCAAGTGTTAAAACTAAGATTGATGTTTTTATTGATGCGTCTAACTAGAGAGGCTTTATCACAGATAAGGACAATAATGTTTTGGTCAAAGATCACCCCGTGTGCCTAGTAATTTATGGTGTTCCCAAATTCACAAAACCCTAGAGAACCCCCTCCCCCATTTTGTCCTCCATAGGCAGTCTCACTGACCCCTTGTCTCAATATGTTGACGTTCTGAACCTGATTCAAAATTTGAAATGTGAACACGCTGATACTATCTTAGCTTCACTTGATGTACAGAGTTTCTATACATGCATACCGCATGATGTTGGTTTAGAAGCCATTTCCCACTACCTAGATACACGCCCGGCACATATCATGCCCCCCTCAGCTTTCTTGACTGAACTCGCTGAGACTATTTTGTCTAATAACTTTTTCAAGTACTCTGGTAACATTCATTCACAATGCCAAGGTACTGCTATGGGTAGTGCTTTTGCCACGTCATATGCCTGTCTGGTCATGGGTTTTTGGGAAGAACGATTTACACATAACCCTGTAAATAACATATTTCTCCATAAAATAGTTCTATGGCGTCGGTACATTGATGATGTGCTCTTGATCTGGAAGGGCACCGTAGATGCAAGCGTTCCTCCTATATGTAAACTCCACCACTTGGTACTTAACTTTTACCTTGGAGTTTAACAATAATGAAATCAATTTCCTAGACCTCACCATCTTCAAAAGTAGTCACTCCTTTACATACGACTTCTCCTTCTGCTCTGTGGATGAGAGTGACTTTAGGTTTGCCAGCCAACAGATGGTATATGAGACTCACAAAACTCTGTCTGTTTGATACCACTACCAAAAACCTCTCTGCAGGAATACTTTACCAAGAGCGAACAGCAATCACTCTAAACAACTCATTCGTAATATTCCTATTGGCCAATACCTGCGCCTTAGGCGTAACTGTAGCTCCACCATAGACTTTGAATCTAAAGCTACAGATCTCACCAACCGCTTCATAGAAAGAAGCTATAACCAAGTGGACCTAGACGCAGCGTATAATAGAGCTCTACATACGGACAGAACGTCCCTACTCATACAAAAGCCCAAACAGACACCCACTCGGTTCTGTTTCGCAACGCAATACTCTCCAGCGGCAGGGTTAATTAAGAATGCCTTCCTTAAACATTGGCACGTCCTAAAAAGTGATCCCAAACTTGCAAACATGTGTACTGATCCTACTCTAATTCATCAAATACTATTTTTTTTACCCATCCATGTACTGGTAAAAAATACAAAATATCCTCATTTATAAATTATAACTCAACCCATGTGGTCTACATGCTCAAATGTCCCTGTGGACTGGCATACATTGGTCAAACCAAGAGACCACTTAAACTTCGTATAGGTGAGCATAAAACTGCTATTCACACTAACAACCCAGAATATGCCATGGCCAGACACTATAAACAAGCAAATCATGGCTCCCCAGCATCCCTGAAATTCTGGGGAATAGAAAATCAAATCAGCCTCATCACAGGGTGGTGACATAATTAAGAAATTGCTTCGCAGAGAAGCACTGTGGATCCACAACCTTGACACTTTAGAACCCAAAGGTCTAAATGAAGAACTGAGCCTTTCATGCTTTCTATAGACGGTCCCTGAGGCTTCCCGACATGTTTTTGTGTGCTTTTTATTCTTGAGTGTTTCCCCTTTTTTGTGTCCTAACAATAAAAAAAATGTCAAAAATGTTCTAAAGTGTTTTTGCATTGGCCTAATATTCTTTGGCCTTTATCTTTATATGTACACTGTTTTAAAAGTACCTTATCATGGCATTATATGGTTACACTATTTTGTATATCCTGTAATATGTTAAATGGTCCATATGCCCTGAGCTAACCCTAATCATCACTGATTGTCGCAACCTTGAGACTGACGTGTAGTACTAGGTAATTACCACTAAACAGAGGGCCATCTACCATTGGTTTATTGAGAGCACAGCCCATGCCTACCTCTGTGTGTATATATAAGCCTACTTAGATGCTGCTACCCATGACTCTGAGGAAGGTCGAAAGACCGAAACTTCAGTCAACTTTTACTTGCAGCTAAACAATAAAAGGCTTAAATTGTCCGTGTTGCTCCAGCGTTGATCTCTTCTGCATCTATTGTCCCTAGCCTTGTGACTCACCGGACTGGCCGTTTAAGGCTGAGGCGCAACGGTAGAATCCCTTTGTTTTGAACTTGAAGTCATCAGCTCTGATGCCAGGGGTGGGGACAAAATCAAACTCCTCAAACAAAGAGGCATACTGGATGTATACCCTTAAGGGCACCAGTTACCCTGGTCTCAATGAGGACTTTCTTATAGTTATTGCCTTGGTTCTGAATTATTATATTATACTGTATTTATATTTGTGCAGACTGGGGTATCCCCACAGTATTACAAAGAAAGTATTAACGACAAAGTACTCATGTAAATAAAACAAAATACGGTAAGTAACCAAGCGAGTTGTGTAATCTCCAATATTGAATCTTCATGATTTTTTTGCAGTTCTATATTGTAAATGTGAATATAGGAAATAATATTGAATTAATTGACAGTAATGCAAATAGTACCAGGGACCCGAATCATTGTCCAATAATTATCCAGACAGAAGGATAGTTTGACAATGATGCCTATTAAAATCCATCATATCTATACAGTACTAGCAGTAGTTCAGAGAAGTTCACTTGAAAGTAATCATGGGTTTTGCTTTAAAAACTGTCCAGGTAGTGTAATTGAGTACTGTCTAGGTTCCAGGTAACCCCCCCCCCCCCCCCACAAACAAACACACAGACACACACACACACACACACACACACACACAAAAGAAAAGGAAAATCCATGAGAAGTTATTTTCGCCACCTTTCATTTAGCTACTACATATTGTGCAAACTGTGTTGCATATTAAACTTTTTCATAGATTTCATAGCTTCATAGACGTGTTGAACAGCACTATCATCAGTGTTGTATAAATTGATGGTTTGTTTGTTTGTTAACGCAATCTTTTCCATTAGTTGGATTTGTATAACCACTTAAACCCTCCATGCTTTGTAAACTTGACTGTCTTGGTCTGCTCTTTTAACCCTCTAAAACAAACCTCCTGGCTGAAAATAGCCGATCTACAAGCTCACAGCATTGTAATCTCGTGGCTGCTCTTAAACACATTGACTGCCAGAGTTTATTCATAATGTACTCACCCCCTTGCCAGCGATTTGCGTTTTTTTTTGTTGTTTCTATTTTGTTAATTAAATTCATTTAAGTTGTCTGGCTGCTGTTTTAAACACATACGACAGATCGACCAGCGGAGAGCAGCAAATTGACACCTCGATCACTCGCTGACTCGCTTGACCCCCCCCCCCCCCCCACAAACAGGCTCAAACAGTCCATACGTCATAACCGGATGTGACATTTTCGACAATCGCCGATCGGGCTTCAGACCGTTGTGATACACGACGACGATGACTGTTCGTCACCCAGACTAAAGAAAATAGAAGTGGAGCTCTCCGTTCGTTTTTTATACCGTGTGAAAAAACGTGTTTTGGCCTAAAGAGCGCATTTTTCAAGCTAAAACCGGAAACGGAAATCGCTGAAATTGCTTCCGGGTGAAGCGGAGGTGAGTGGAAAAAGAAACTGATCTCGGAATGTAAATAAAACAGCGTGAACGTCTATTAACCAAATTAAACAACAGGACGCAGATCTGCGTTCTAGATTATTCTGGCAGCCCACGGTTTTATCTAATAGGACGCAGATCTGTGTCCATGGCAGCTTATGTGTTAAATGTTCTGCAAATTTTCTCCCCAGCATAGGAATGCTAGGGTTCAAGTGGTTAATGTAAAAAAAAAAAAGGAAAAAAAGATTCTACCCCCCCACCCCCAGTTTAGAGAAAAGATTATAACAAGATGAAAAGGTATGTGCTAGAGAAAGAACCTCCAAAACCAACATGAAGATGCTGAGAAGCTGGTTTCTTCCTGAGCTGGAACGGTCTTCAAGATGTCCACTTCCTCCTGTGTTTGTCATCTGGGACTGGTCATCTGCACTGTGGAACAAAACATGAAATGATTAACTCGTGTTACAAAAAAAGTGTGTGAGTCTCTTCCACTTCACCTGTTCAACATCGTTGATTGCCTTCAAGTCTCTTCTTAAGTATCACTTTTTAACTTTTACCGACAGTCGAGTCTAAATTCAATTTTATCTCATCTCTCATCCTCATCTATGTCCGTTTTTGAGTCTATAGGTCAGTGTGTGCTTCCCTTGCACACACACACGGGTACATGCTCTATGAATAATTGCCTATACCCTGCTTTCACATTTATCTCTCTAGCTTTGTACCTATTTCTTTGTTTTGCTTGCTCGTATGTATTGCTCCGTTTTTGTTTTGTTCCGTTTCATTGCCTTGCACTATGCTCTTTTTAATTTGTGGTCAACTATGGTTGTTTTTAAACGTGCTATATAAATACAGTTTGATTGATGTATTGATTGGTTGATCATCACCTCTCTAAACAGTAAACTTCTTCATTTAGGGACAAGGCCACTTGGCCTTTGGTGTTGAGGTCATAAAAGCCAAATGCCAGAGCAGAAAGGTCATCATATAAAATGATGATTTGAAATCCACAGAAATAATTGATTCAACTTAAGGAGTTATGGAGGTTTTAATGTTTAATATACAGTCTCTGTCCCGTCTCCTTTTTTCAACTTTATTTTCTTTAATAAATCAGTGATATTGTGGGCTTTAAAAATAATGAACCAATGAAAAGTATTAAAAAGTGCTTCTGACTTAACCTAGTAACTCCATTGGATCCTCAAACTGTCGGTCAAACCACCTAACTCCAACGATCAGTTTTCCCTCCCGTCTGACTTAGTCATTCTAATCAACGATGGACATAACTATCCACATTCACTGGTCAACAAAATCCTAACCCCACTTGAGCTGGATTTGGGTTGAGTGATGAAAATATGATGACACATGCAAGTATCTGACACTGTATAAAGTCACAATACCAACTTTGACGAGGCAGTATTGCGTTGTTGTTTTCATTTCCTGAAAAGTTTATATTTTGGACATAGTTGATTTCTACCCGACAGAAGAGATATAGTACAAGTATAACTATCAGTGAAATACATAAGTATTTAGTTCCTGTGCAGTAAGAGAGACACCTGTCACAATAAACAGGACACACACCATCTCAGTGAACGTAGTTGGTCTCCTCTGTTGCTGTGACGCCTTGTAGATCACACCTGAAGACACCTTGTAGATCACCTGAGGTTGTAGAAGTGATATGTGGGGTTATCAATTCAACTTTTTGTTTGTTGTGTTAGACATCATCACATGAATAAAATATATATTCTAAAACATGCCTTTACTGTAGCAAAATTGATTGATTGTCCCAGCCAGGCTGAAGGCGTGGCAGAGACTACGTTTTGCAACCTGTCTGTCCGTCCGTCTCTGTGGACAGCTGATCTCCGGCACCGTTGGCCCGAACGACGTGAAACTGTGCACACACACTCCCTGGATGCCAGAGCAGAACCTCTGCCCCCAATGTTTCACATGGGCCTGTTATAGCACCACCAGGAGGCCGATTTGTGCAAAACACATATCTTGATATTACTCCTACAGATTGTCGTCCAAACATCACGCAAATCGGACAGATTATCTCTATAGTCATGTGATCAAGTCGGATCTGTCCGATTTTTCTTATTCCATCCTGATTGGCTAAGATTGGCATCTGAGGTTTGCAGGAGTGGCCCGTTTTTAACAAAATGCCTCAAATCATGAACAGCGCTCGATTGCCGTGAAACTTGGCACGCACATTCCCACTAGGCCGAGGAGGAAATGCCACCCTTTTCACATTGACCTCTTAGGCCACCAGGAGGCTGATTTTTGCTAAACACATTTGTTTATATTACTCCTACAGATTTTGTCCAAACACTACGCAAATCGGTACACATTATCTCTAGTCATGTTGTGATCAACACGGATCTGTCCCGTCTGTTCATATTCCATCCTGATTGGCGAATTCCGAACATTGCTGGCCCATAATAACCTACCTGACCGAGACCTGTGCTCCAAGGAGCACTTTTTCTAGTTGGATATGATTGTCTGATTTAAGCACTTCAAGGCTCAAATGTATGTCAAATAGCAAAAATAGGCAATCTACAGTACAAGCTCACAAGGCGTCAAGTTGCGACATGTTGGGAGCTTAAAAATCTGCTAGATTTGCTGAATGTTCACCTATTACGACATGCCCAGAATAGGGTCGCTAGGGTTCATGTGGTTAGCACGTTTTTTGGCTTGAGCTTGTTACTCATGCATCACATTTATATCAATTTCTTCAAAATAACAAAAATCAAAAGCAAGAACATAACACAACATAACACAAGCAATACATAATAGGTTAGATTGTATGTGTATTCATAATACATAGTTGTATTTTGTCTTGTGTACCTTTTTATTTGGAGGTGGTTTGGCTCTGACTGCCTTTTCTCCATCACCGGGAACACGATTTGGGTATTGGGCTTCCCATTGACAAACTGCTGAAATAGTAATGACAGAATTAAAAGTTAAGTGATATTTCTGATTAAAATAAAACGTTTTTTGTTAATAGGTTCAAGCTCTATATTCTGTTATTAATCACTGCTATAGTGTTTGTTCAGGAACAGCGTCTCCCCATCTCTTTAATAAACAGAAAATAAATGATCAGGTTGGTCACCAATTTAACTTGATCAAATCAGGAAAGAGCACCCAGTAATCAGTTTCAATGTTATATTGTTCTAATTCCAATATGGCAGCTCATTTTTTTTATCATCACAATTTCACATTATCCTGTAATCTGTAGAGGGCTCGCCCCTGATTGGTACATTTTTTAAATCCTGAAATGAAAATGTATTTTTGTTAACTAAGGAGCTGGAGAGAGGAAACAAACACTCTATTGCTATATACAACTATTTTAACACTTATTTCACTTACAGCACATTTAACTTTTTATCTAATAAGTCAAACCCTTTTTTTACTTTTTTCATTTCCTGAAAAGTTAATATTTTGGACATAGTGGATTTCTGCCCGACAGCAGAGATCTAGTACATGTATAACTAGCAGTAAAATGCATGAGTATTTCCTTCCTGTGCAGTAAGAGAGATACCCGTCACAATAAACAGGACACGCACCATCTCAGTGACTGTAGTTGGTCTCTTCTGTTGCTGTGACGCCTTGAAGATCCCACCTGAAGACACCTTGTAGATCACCTGAGGTTGTAGAAGTGATATGTGGGGTTAATAATTCATCTTTTTGTTCATGGTTGTGTTAGACATCACATGAATACAATTCATTATATATCCTAAAACATGCCTTTAATGTAGCAAAAATATATATTTTGTCTTAACCACTTCAATGTAGAGTTGTTGTTGTTGACGTGTTGTGAGCTTAGAAATAGGCTAGATTTGCTGAATATTCACCTATTATGACATGCTCAGAATAGGGTTGCTAGGGTTCATGTGGTTAGTAAGTTTTATGGCTTGAGCTTGTTACTCATGTATCAACAGTATATCCATTTCCTCCTCAATAGAGCTATTTTAACACTTATTTCACTTACAGCCCATTGAACTTTTAATCTCAAATGTCAAACCCACTTTATTTTTGCTAAAGCTTTACTATAACTTTATTTTGTGAGAAGCAAGCATTTTGGTGCTAGAATAATGTTAGGTGGTCATTTCTTTAAAAAGATGGTTGTGGGCTATATAACATGACGACTATCATATGAAATCAGGGGACAGGTTTATGGAAATGTGCTGACAGGAATACTTATATCCTTATTTCTAAAGCCCTTTGTAAAGAAGCTCACCTGACATTGCTGTAGTCACAGAAGATGGGTCTGTTTTGTTCTCTCTGTCTTGGCCTTTGCTACAACTGGTACAGGCTGTGGTGTTATTTTTACCACCTTGTGCCATGTTGTGGCAAAGCTTGTGGAGGACTGGGCTGGTACAATGTTGATATTTAGGTCTTTCCACAGTTTCCAGAGGTCCAGGGAATGGAAGATGGCCACACAAACCTGTGGAGCTGGTATGAGTGAGACACACATGGACAGGTGCGTTAGGTTGGTGCTCATTAATCCCACCTGTCATTGATAAACTGTCAATTAATGTAGCCATTTAGTTATTGGATGAGAATAAACTACATTTTATAAAGCCACAGTCAGTGATTATTACAATACTCCCTCCTCATGGAGTGATCTACTGTATGGCTGTGTATATGAAATATGTGAATACATGAACATAGAATATCACAGCCAGTCTAGGTCTAATCAATGAATCAACTAGAAAAGTTTGTTAGCACTTTCATGCTTCACTACTAGCTGCTGAAGTACATAGTCAAGCAGCTTTAGCTTTTTAAAGATTGTAACAGTGAATAAAGACCTACCCTGGTTAACTGGTTTACAGGAACAGTGCTCATCATTGATGTCGTTGTCTTGTGGTTGTACAGTAAAAGCCTGGTTGATCTGTTGCTGCTTCATTGTCAACCTGTAGGCTTCAACATGTTGATCTTTTTTAACCCGTTTCCGCTGCTGAGACACTTTGTCAACCTGGACATGTCCTTCAAACACAATGTACACTGTTCTGTCTGCTTCTATGGAAGAAATGTGTCATTTTACTGCAACAGTTGGACAATATCTCTTCAGGGAGTTCAGCTCAGCTCATAGTCACAATAATATATTATCAGGTGCAGCCGCTGATGGCGGCCGGCGTGTTGCAACCATTGCTTTCAGGTGCATACCGCCACCTACTGTACCGGCATATGTATGACATTACTTCACATCATTAAAGCAGATATAAATAATACGAATGGTTGATATCACTTTTTACTACTACTAATAATAATATTGAACCATAGATAAACGAGGCCCACAATGGAAACAAGCCCCCTTAGAGCTTTTTGTGTTATCCTTTGCAAACTGTTTATAAAGTATTGAATCAATCAATATAATCCTATATTCCTGTCTCTTTCAAAATATTCCACCACTTGGTCTTTGTGTGGCCTGACAGGGGCCGTGTCCTGGAATAGTTCACCTGTAGACCTCAAGTCTTATTAGTTAGTTAGTTAGTATTGATTGAATACTTTATTATAATGCAGGGACCCCCCTGAGTCTAAACATTTATGGAAGGATGATTGTTATTGCTTAAACATGCAACTTTATAATTTTGTGGGTCATAATATTCTATATAGTTGTTAAAAAGTTACATAGTGCTGCTTTAAAAAGAATTTATGTATTGTATTAGTTTTTTTCCCTTGTCCTCCCTCTCCCCTGGTGTGGTAAGCACACCCACACAGACCTACAGAGACTTTCAATGTGCACTCACTTGCACTTTATCACTCACAAGCATTCAGTCATGTATTCATCAATACACTGTTTACACCAGGTGTGCCCAAAAGGTAGATCGCAATCTACCAGTAGATCACAAAGGCTGTGCAGGTAGACCAAATGACATGTCCCTAAAAAAAATAAAAATATTTATAAACAAAAATCACAAAACTCCTCTTTTTGGCATCTGCCACTTGGATCAAGGTGACTTGATAGATTGACATCATGAAGGGCCTGTCAGCTCCCTTCACAGCTTTTATAGTAGGCATGATGCAATGCTTTGTTTTCAAGAGTGTTGCTCGCAAACGTCATTAGTATTATAAAGTTATATAAAGATGTGCGAGGCAAAGAACCCCGAAAACCTACCACTTCCATACAGAATGGGAGGAAGGCTTCCCCCCCCAACTATTTCCATTTCGAAGGGCTATTCCAAAGCCCCCTCAGGTAAATCTTTTATGCAATGGGATAATACTTTTTTGGGTGGTCATTTAAAAAGTAGTTCTCAAGTCAAAAAAGTGTGGGCACCCCTGGTTTACACATACACCCCAGAGCAGGGGGTGGGCAACTATATTTCCACACTCACTCCAGAGGGCCACATTGCATATACTGTCTGTCGGGCAGACAGCCTCTCGTAAATTAATGCCATACTTCGCCATTCTATGTCACACAAAAGTGACATAGAAAAAAATAGCAAAAATAGCAGATCTACAAGCTCAAAACGCATCGCACCGCGGCGCGTTTTGAGCTTGTAGATCTGCTATTTTTGCTATTTTTCAATTGTAATCCTGAAAAGTAAAATGTTTATTTAATTTCAACATTGGAACTATCTCGTTGAGACAGAGATAGACAGTGCACTTCCACATTCCATTCTTACAATCTGAGTCAACGCTAGTGTCATAACTCTCTTATACGGCTCTGATACACCCTAAAGGACCACAATGGCAATCTGGCAAGCTGTCAGCTTTATTGTGTTTTTTTATCATTTTGATAAAGGTGCATGTATTGTACATATATCAATAAAGATGTCAAAGTCAAAGTCTTGCACAACGGCTATTTTTTTGTGTAGTAGAGAGAAAAAAGGAAGGGATCAAGTACAGACTCCTGAGGGAGGGGGGGTCTGTAAAACGTATTTCGAAATGGTTTCTAATAATTTCTACAACTGTGTTTCTTGAGCTGTCTCGAGTCTGAAAACCCCCGTCCACATCCGGCACAGGAATACAGCTTGTCCCCAGTGTGAATCTGCATGTGAGACTTGACGTGAACCATCTGATTGAACCTCATCCCGCACACCTCGCACTCGTACGGCTTCTCTCCGGTGTGGATGCGCAAATGTCTGATGAAGTTGGTGTAGAATCTGAAAGTCTTGCCACACTGCTCACACTTGTGGGGTCTCTCTCCGGAGTGCAATAGCTTGTGGGACTTCAGAGACTGTTGAGTGATAAAGGTCTTTAAGCACACGCCGCACTCAAAGGGTCTCTCCCCGCTGTGGGTCCGCTGGTGGTAGTCATAGGTGTTTTTGTAAAAGAAAGACTTGCCACACTCGCCGCAGGTGTACTGCTTCGGGCCTGTACTGTGGTGCCTTTGCTCGTGCCTTTCCAATATGCTAGCCGCATGGAAGCCCCGTCGGCATATTTTGCAACTGAACTGCGTCACGTCTACTATCGTCCTGTCCTTGCGATAGATCACTCTGCGGTTGCCTCGTTCTCGCGCGTGCTTCCCTCGTTGTGCGTATGTCGATCTTCCCTGTCCGATGACAACGTGTCCGTCGTCGTCCTCGTGTTGTGATTGCATGTGTTTCTTCAACGCGCAGTTGTAGAGAAAGGTCTTTCCACACAGGTCACACATGAAGGGCTTGGAAGCGCCATGGAGAAGCATATGGGATTTCAGCTTTTCGCCTTGCATGAAACTCTCGTCACAAACCTTGCATTTGTAGGGCCTCTCGCCTGTGTGAAAGCGCATATGCCGCCTTAGGTTGTTTCCGAGTGTGAAGCTGGCTCCACACACCTCGCATGTAAACGCCTTCCCTGAATGGACTCTCTGATGCGATTGAAGTGATCTCCTCGCACCAAAGTCCTTACCGCACACAGTGCATTTGTACGGAAGTTCGCCAGTATGGACGCTCTTATGGCACTTCAACGAGAAAGCATATTTGAAACCCTCTCCGCACTGCATGCATTTATGTGGCTTTTCAACAGAATGAACACCCTGGTGGTTCTTTAAACAGCGTTTCGTTTTGAAGCCCTTTCCACAGGTTAAGCACTTGAAAGGTCTTGCATCTGTATGTACAAGCTGATGACTTTTCAAAAGCATTTTAGATTTGAAAACCTTCTCACAGAGCGGGCACTTGACAGACGCAGGCTTCTTTTCTTCAAGCTTCTTTTCTTCATGGCTCAACAGGTGACGCTCGAACGTGTTTGTCTTCTTGAAGCGTCTCGGACACTGGTCGCAGGCAAACCTCCTCTGTTCATCGTGAATGTTCATGTGCTGCTTCAAATAAGACTGACCTCTGAAGCTCTTGTCACAGACCTCACAAACAAAACATTTCGGCTTCTTTGTGGAACTCGTGGTCTGTGCAGTTTGCCCGTCAGTTTCACTGGATTCTGGCTTGATGCTTGTGTCGCCCATATCATCGAGGCCTATGGGTGAGAGGGGAAAAAAAGGAATTATTACCAAACATTGAAAATAATTTGTGGTTAACTGAAGTAGGGTTGCAACTATTGATTATTTTCTAAGTGATTATTCTTTTTTGATTCATTTAATAATAATAATTGAGCATGTCATAATAGGGGAACATTCGGCAGAAATAGCAGATCTACAAGCTCGCTCGCTATTTTGAGACACAAAGGAGACTCTTTGTGTCTCCTACCGGAACCACTGCTGGTCATCAAATTATTGGCTTAGGAATGAGACAAAAACTAAAACATATCCATGAATTCAAGTCTCCATGGGGTGACTAATCGATAGAAAAAAATGTCATTTTGGGGGTGAACTATCCCTTTAAGTATATAGGGTTTAAGATAAGTGGTTGATGGTACTGTACAACCTGCTTCTCTGATGACTATGGCATACACTCACCTCCATCCAGTGAAGCCGACTCACCACCAAGTGATGTCATGGAGTTGGTTTCAGAATTCACCTCAAATTCCTCATTTTCTGGGTGATTCAAAAGAAAAAGGTAAATAAATTGATTACATATCATATGAAAATGATAAGACTTGTTCTTTGTTTTTAACATGTAGCACTTTGAGATTTGGTTCAAATATAAAGTGCGTTACAAATAAAATGTATTATTTTTACGAGAACATTATGTGATAGAAAATAGTCATCATAATCACAGAATACATTATTAGAATTTCAGGACATGCAGTATCTGTTACATCCACGGAGTAGCAATCAATACGCTCTATGGGAGGATCATGCCACATAAAATGCTTAATAAAATGTGATGGAGGCGGGGGGCCTGAACGTGAGTGACGGTTGAGTATCTCGTTCCCTGGCAACATCATGACAGCGATGCTGCTCGGCTTTCTAGACTGCGCAGAAAAGGCAGTGTGCATGCCCTGCGTTTTTCAGGGGGGGGGGGCTATTAGACAATAGCCGACCTACAAGCTCACAACGCGTCACCATGCGATGTGTTGTGAACTTGTAGATCTTGACAAATGTTCTCTTCTGGGGGGTTCCTGGCACAAACTCTTCTCTTTTTTCAAGATCTTTTTTTTGGGCTTTTTATGCCTTTATTTTATAGGAAACAGGGAAAGAGAGAGATGGGGAGAGACATGCAGTAAAGATCGTCGGGAACGGGACACGAACCTGTGATGCACCGTCAGGCTACTTAGGAGCCTAGGTGCCCGGACGGCTACGCCAGTAGTCCGGGCCATAAACTCTTGTCAAATGAGGTTCTGCAGCCAAATACTGACATTTTCAATTGGGGGTCCTCAACATGAAAAAGTAATGCCTAAGCCGGGGATCAGATCAATTTAGACGAGTCTTGTTTCCTTACTAAGTATGATTCGGAACTATTACCTCTTTTACTGACTGAAGTCTTGGCTGCAGGATTCACCACTTTCTTCTCTTCTGTGCATGGACGTGAGTGTGGGAAGAAGAGATTTAAAATATGTCATCAGGACATACAGGCACACATACATACATATTGTACATACAGATACAGTAGTATGTCATAGCACTGTATGAGGTCCTTTGAGCCATGTGACTCCCAATGTTGTTAAGTATCTGTGATAAAAGCTCCTTTGGTTGGATACATGTTACCGTCATGTAACATTAGATCAATAATAATTACTTGGGGTCGGAGATGATTTTAACCACTTAACTCTTTAAGACCGGGAACGCATCTGTGTGTCATTTCTAGATTTCGTTGGGCTATTCAAAAATAGCCCAACGAGTGCTGTGAGCTTGTAGATCTGCTATTTTTTTTTAATCATGAAAAGTTGTGCAAATATTTGATTTTCTTTATTTTTTTTTGGCAGACATTTGTAACTCAAATCTTTGCTTCTAGGGGTTCCTGGAACTAAATATTTGACAAATGTTTGCTTTAAAAATATATATAATCCAAGATTTTGCCACACATTTTCAAGATTTTTTTAAAATAGCAGATCTACAAGCTCATAGCGAGGCACTCGGTGCCGCGCTATGAGCTTGCATATCTGCTATTTTTGAAATAGCCAAAGAAATCTAAAAATGACACAGATGCATTCCCGGTCTTAAAGGGTTAAGTCCTATTTTGTATTTTGTATTACGATGATGGCGATTACTGATTTTTTTAATATTTTTTGATATAATCGATTACTACTTTCTAAAATGTATGTATATGTGGGGGAAGCTTACCAGTACTACGTCCATTATGCTGCACCGGAGGGGCCCCTGCTGCAGGCGGTACGACTGTGGGCGGTACTGCCGTACTTGGCACTACTGTGGGCAATGCTGTGGGCAATACTGTGGGCAACACTGTGGGCAACACTTTGGTCAGCGGTGGATTTCCTTGTAGCGTCCCCAATGGCTTCAGCTGAAAGACTAAACCGGTGTCTTCGAAAAGGACCGGATAGCCTTTGAGCACGTTTTCTCTCCACCTCGTGGCGGCCTCGACCTTCTCGGTCTCACCCTTCAGCCTGGCCCGCAGCGTCTTGTTCTCCTTGAGCAGGGGTGAAGACAGCTGGGTGAAGAGGTCGTCGATCTTTCGAGTCGCCTCGCGTGCCATCGAGCGGACGATGCTGGCGTGTTGGGCCTGTGAATGGAAAATAGCAAAGAAATGTTTTGTTACAAATGGTTTATTCGCGTTACATAACATTAACCACACCAAACCCTCGCTTACCTAATTCTGGGTATGTCATAATTGGCGAACATACGGTGAAAATAGGCAAATGTTTGGTAAATATTGGAACATTCGGGGAAAATAGCAGATCTACGAGCTTGTGGATCAGGTATTTTCACTATTTGAAGAGGTTAACCTTTGGAATTTGAAAAAACTGGGGATACACTGAGATCTGTGACCTTTTGGATTCTGTGATGTTAAGAGGGCACAGATTAAGAACATGAATAGATCTAGCCTGGAAATCAGGCGAATCTGCCAGAGCTCAAAAAGAAACATTAGCCCTGCTGGCCTGGGCAGATTGCAGTCATCCTTTAACTCATGTCATCTGTTACAACTACATCACAACACAAAATGATATCGTTCCCGTATCACTACTGTGCTGTGTGTAAGTGTATAGTTATTTCAGGAATATTTGCAGAATGTGTATCTTTGGTTTTGTATCACTTGGTTTTGAAAAAATGGATTACACACATTCAATTGCATAAAACACTGGCTAGTAATTCTGGTCTGAGACTGAAATCACATAAATTAGATGTATAACATGAACACATTTAGTTTTTTTAATTGAAGAGTACAGTCTAGGCCTGCTCTATGTGGAAAGTGACTTTAAATAACTTTTGTGATTTGGTTCTAATGTACAATTTGACACTGACTGGGCAATGTTCTCTTGTTGTCCTCCTCATGTAGTATTTCTGACCAACTCCCAAAATACATAGATCAACAACCAAACAAAACAAAGCAACAGTGGTGGAAAGTAACAAAGTACAAGTACTCAAGTACTGTACTTAAGTACAATTTTGAGGTATTTGTACTTTACTATTTCCAATTTCCAATACTTTTACTTCTACTCCACTAAATCTCAGAGGCAAATATGGTACTTTCGACTCCACTTACTACAATTACTTGAAAAATGTAGTTAGTAGCTAGTTACCTTGTAGATTTTGATTATTATTACAAAACATACATTAACCACTTCAGCCCTATCTACATTTTGGCCATTTGAAAATAGCTGATCTACAAGCACGTACAGTAGATGAGCTTGTAGATCTGCTATTTTCAAAAGATTTGAATACATTTGAAAACTTGTGAAATGGGACATTCAGCACAATGACTACTTTCTACTTTTGCTGCCAATATACTTTTGTACTCTTACTCAAGTACATTTAGAATTCCGGGCTTTCACTTATATAGAGCGTTGGTTCTCAAAGTGGGGTCCGGGGACCCCCAGGGGTACTTGAGGGGGTTCCAGGGGGTCCCCAGCCAAATGATGGATAGGAACCAAATGGACCCTTATGGGTCTGTAACTCTCAGAGTTCAATTAACATTGATTTTACAATATAAATTGGGGTCCCAGAGATAGAAATGCCATTAAATGGGGGTCAGTAGCCCTAATGCATGTCAAACTGGGGGTCCTTGACATTAAAATGGTTGAAAATCACTGCTAGAATCTTCTCTTATGGGGGTCCTTGGCATATATTTTCAGATGGGGGTCCGTGGGGCCAATAGGTGTCAATTTGGGGCTCCTTGACATGAAAAAGTTTGAGAACCAAGGCTTTAAAGTACATTTTGATGCCAATATACTTTTGTACTTCTCCTCAAGTACATTTTGAATTCCAGACTTTTCACTTATATAGAGGTATTGATACTTTTACTTAAGTAAAAAACTAAATAGTACTTTTTCTCACCTTCCAGTCGTCACCCAGCAGCTTGTTGTCTCTCTGTATTGTACAGATGACTTCAGCTGAAGCTTCAATAACAATCTCCACAATGGACATCGTTTCCAGGTAGAACACTGACATTTCTGACATCTTTTCTACGTTGCAGATGTAATAACTAAAATGTAATAAATACATGTAATAGATCACTTCTTCATGCAAGCAGTAACAACGATAGAAACGTCAGGACCAGCAGATCCAGTTCCCTGTGTTTACCAACGGTTGACAACCTAGGAACCAGAAGCAGTTCGTTTGCGACGTTGCCAAGTTTCGCGAGAGAAATGAGCAACGAGGTCTATGAAAACAAGCCTGTAGTAGTAGCTTATAATAAGCGGACATGGCAAACCTGGCAGTTCGTTTCATCGAAGCTTAGAATGTAATATAGCTAGGGCACACGATTGCCATCTGCTGGTGAAATGGATGTAGTGCAGTCAAAATGAGGGACAGTAGGGCCCAGTGGTTCTCAACCTGTGGGCCACATGATTTGGGGGGGGTGGGGGGTCCCAGATGACAGAGAAATTATCATTTAAGGACTTTTAAGACCTTTTTAATACCTGAATTTACACGAAAAGAGAACATTACTGCATCCAAAGTAATCAACAAACTATACTGTAAAAGCTGGTCAAAACATTGGCCAAACTGTCAAATAATATGAGAAACTTTTGAAAATAGCCGATCTGCAAGCTCACAATGCCTCTCAATATTGATCAATATCTGTGGAACCGAGTGAAACTAAATGTAATGCCTCAACTCCTACAAATCCAAGTGATTGTCAGGGTACCGGGGCCCCAGTTCAATTATGATTATTTTGGGGAGTCTGAGAGATACAGTATTGAGGTTATTGCTCTGAGACTAACGAATGTATATGAATTGCCTATGGACAATCAAAATCTGTCATAACTAAACGTAATGTTGATATGGCACACTGCACTGCACTATCAAGAAAATGAAAACATGGCACTTCATGTCAAAAAGGTTGCCGACCCCTGGGGAGTACAGTCACAGGATACACACACTTAATGTCACGTACGGAATGTTGGAGATTAACTCGGAGCAACGTTTACATGTTGTTGATAATATTGATACAATCTTCAGTTATCTTGCTTCAAATTGGAGGATACCATTGACATTAGCAGTACCTGCACCTGCACAGTATCAGAGTTACAGTTAGTCTCTCCAGCTCTTTGATAAACAGAAAATACATTTTCAAGTGGGTTGCACAATGTCAGCCAATCAGGAGAAAGTACCCATTTATTTTTAAATAGTGTTCCAGTTCCAATTTTGTCTATTAATTTATTTGATATCAAATACTTCCAATTTCACTTGTTTAATGTGTATCCTGTCTGAGTTCTCTATCGAATCAGGTGGTTGGTTCTGTTTAACAACGAGAGCAGCAGTGGAGAGACATGGAGACTTGTCGAAATTTACATAAGGGGGGGCATGGAGGAAAATAGGGGAGGGTCATGCCTTTCTAATTTTGGTCCAAGGGAGGGTCAGCTAATTTTACTTTGAATCCAAGGGAGGGTCATGCAATTTTGAATTGATAAAATAGTCCGTTTTTTATATACCTTTTTAGTACAGCAGAACAGTGGTCAATGACCCCTCTCCATTTCAAAGGATACAAAGAATTCAAATCAAGTAACACCTTGTCTATTTAGAATCAATGACAAGCCATCAACGCACAGCGAGTGTGAACGACCCAGTCAAATCTATTCAGCGTCTTAACGATGGTGGTTGAACAATTAAGCAAAACTTCAACAGGCGTTATTGGAGAGATGCATTATAAATAGGCCTACTATAACTGGATATTCATAATCATTTGAAGTAATTCTGTGCATGTGATTAATGTGGATCTATATGGACAGTTGTGTATAGATGCCTATAGCTCCACAAGTAAAACCAGAAGCATCAGGCCATAATTGATAGCCTAATTTGTTTTATGTAGGCAACAGTGTAGTTGTAGTCACTGTAGTTGATAATTAAAAGGGCAGAGTGACAAAAGTTTTAAACTACTGGTTACCAAATATTCAACTTTCTTCAATCTGACCAGGATTCAATGGGTTTCCCACATGTAAGATGAGAACACTATCCATTCTGCTACCACTACTACAGATACACTGTGCATTTAGCAAGACTGACTACACTACAGCAATGTTCTAATCAATGTGGAAAGCAAAACATTGGACATATCAGTTTTAAATGTCATGTTGTATTTGATGGGGAGGGTTAGGGGTGTCAAGAATTTCACAATACGATACATGATGTTGGGCATGATATCGATATGATATATTATTAATGTTCTTTTCTCATGTATCATCAACATTGGCCATCATCTTATAAATAACGTTATAAAGCAAGTTAGAAACAATTACAAAGTGCTTTGTACACAAATAAATACATTCGTGCAAGCTTAATGGAGAAGTGAAGTTCTCACTAACTATAAACCCATTGTTTCAGAGGACAGATAGACACTAATATAACAAATATAATATAATATAAGACTGCATAACTATAAATTCCACAAACCTCATATTTTTGTCATCTGGACTTTACCAACCAAGTGCAGCCTAGTTATTTCCAACAGCTAAAAAACATCTATAATACCAGATACAGTATAATACAATCTTAGATTAGATGTAGGCCTATTTGAGAGTGCAGATGCATGTCACATTAACAAGCGTCAACGAGCATCAGCTGACACACAACACCTCCCCTCTGCAGTGCTTTAAACTGAAAGTGACTGACTGGAGTCTGTTTCATTTCTCTCCAAAATACCTTGAATATGATGGAGGACATGATTAATAATTACTATGATTATGATAAGCTTTACATTTCATATCATACAGTAAAAAATCCTAACTTTCACCGGCAAAAAAAAGAAAGTGTTTTTTTTGTATTAAAAAAACAATTAAAAAAATATTACGATACAGTATGACATCATGACAATACCTATCATCACATTTTAATACCACAATAGGCTATATCGTGACACAATATATCGTGACACTTCTAGGCGGGGAGGGTTACTCTTTTTTTTGTAATCACTTGGGGAGGGTCATTGATTTTATTTTTTTTGTCAAAGGGAGGGTCATGGCATTTTAGATCAGGGCACATACATTTCCTCCATGCCCCCCCTTATGTAAATTTCGACTGGTCCCTTACTGAACAAACACTCTCAACTATACTATACTAACTTACTAACAATTGAGTATTATCAGATCATAGAGCTATTTAACACTTATTTTAACCAAAGCAATATCACTTATATCCTATCTTTAACTTAATATCTGACCAGCTTTTTTAATACCATTTTGTCTTGTGGTGAGGATAGGAACCGAAACCAAATAACTTGACTCTAAGGGTGCGTTCGGAAATTACGCACCGGAGCACACTCGCCTATTAGTTTGTATTGGCCAGTGCGCTCAGTGCTGTATTTTCGAACGCACCCTATGGGTGCGTTCGGATATTGCACACCGGAGCGCACTCGCCTATTAGTTTGTATTGGCCAGTGCGCTCAGTGCTGTATTTCCGAACGCACCCTTTATGTGGTATGTACAGGCCTATGGGTTTTAACAAATAAAAGTTGAACCTTGAAACTCTTGACTGTTGAGGAGGATATAAAGCAAGCACTGTTTCTCAACATTGGGCCCGGGGACCACCAGGGGTCTAAATGGATGGACCCTCATGGCTCTGTAATGAATGTACAAAACGGAACCATGGCGGGTCCATTTGGTTCAATTTTGGGCCTATTTGTACAATTTCAGAATTCAATTAACAGTGCTGAGTGTACAGTGTTGTTAGTTTGAGTGTAGAATGGGGTTTCAGAGTTTAAAAAACAAAACAAAATGGTGTCAAATTTGAAGTCATGTCCTTTAATGCATATTATTAAATTGTGGGTATAATTGTATCCATACTCTACTGTATCTTTTATATGTTTCCCTTTGCACTCTCTACCTGTCGCTTCTCTCTTCTCACAGAATTATCTACTACAAAATATACTACACAAAAATTCACCCACTGCTTTAATTCTCTGAAGAACCTTGACGTGACAAAATAAAACTGAAGGAAAATAAAACAAAAAGTTGAGAATCACTGGGATATATGTACCACCTCCAGCTCACTAGGGGGCGGCATCGCGACTTAAATAATCATGTTGGTTGGTCAACCGGTTGTCAGCGTTGCCATGTCCGCTTATTATAAGCGACTTTGGGCTTCTTTTTCTCTAAAGTTGCATGTAAATATTGGTAACCTCGCGTCACCAGTCTTTCCACCGCGGGGGAAATATCGGTAGTTGCGTTTTTTTTGGCTTGTTTGTAAAGTGTAGTTGCTTATTTGGGCTTATTAATATTAAACCAGTGGTTCTCAAATATCTTCATGGACCCCCCAAATGTAATATGTATTTGTCCCCTAACGCCCGTCTGAAAATGTTTTGTGCCAGATTGTGTTGTTATTCCACATTTTATTTCAAGTTTTATTTGAAAATAGCCGATGTACAATGGTTTACTTTAAAGTGTTCATGTCGCTTCTTTTGGGCTTGTTTTCACAGAACTGGCTGCTTATTTCTCTCACAAAATCTGGCAACACTGCCGGCTGTGCTCTGATTGGTCAGTGGGGTGGACCCGCACAACTGCGTTACATTTAAAAACTTTCGTCCTCCTCCCAACAACAGAACGAGAACGGACGCAAAACAAAAAAAAACACAAACGGACGGACGTCCAATACAGAAGAAAACTGTTTTTACTGTTATTTATTGTTCTTCTTCCTGTGAGATGGATATCCCCACGGTCTTGCAGTAAGTCCGCTTTTCTTTCAAATGTAACGTTAGCTTTAGCTTAGCATACCCGGGGGACTCCGTTACCAATTAAGTAGACAACACGCTGCAGTAGGCTAGTGTCTGCGGTGTGTGAGCTTATTTTAATTACTATAAAACACTATTGTAAACGCGTGTAAACCAGTCACGCCATGTGCTGTGAGCTTGTAGCTTGGCTGTTTACAACGACTTGCATTTGATTTGAGCGATTCTGACATTTGCATAATCTTGGTCTTTGGTCCCCAGTTGTCGCTGGACATCCGCCCGTAAAGTCCGTATTTCTCCGTATGTGTACAAAATGCAAAATGTAAAGTGCTTACCCGGTAGCCACGGATGTTAACTCGGCCTTCGGAATCTTTGTTCACTGTATTAATCCCTATTTTTCAATAAAGAAGTGTTCTGATCCCGTCTGTGCCTGAACGCCATTCCCCCCCCTCGTTTACACCCCTTCTTACATTGAGTGTAATACCAGCTTTCACCGGATGCGCCTCGTAACTACCGCCCATGGAATACAGGGAACTTCCGACACAGACGGGATTAAAACTCATAATATATTGTTGAAACATACAGGCTAATTCAGTGAACACGGGTTCCTAATGTCGAGTTAACATCCAGGGCTACAGGGTCTGCACTTTATGTATTTTTTTGTACATTTAGGGGCTTTCCGCGTGGATGTTCAGTGACTATAAGGGGGGTAGAGACCAAGACTATCATTAAGTCAGACTCGATAAAAATACATCTTTGATAGTCTTGATCATCCCAGTGGTGGAAAGTAACTAAGTACATTTACTTAAGTACTGTAGCCTACTTAAGTACAATTTTGAGATATTTGTACTTTACTTGAGTATTTCCAATACTTTTATTTCTACTCCACTACATCTCAGAGGCAAATATTGTACTTTTACTCTACTACAATTACTTAAACTTTAGTTACTAGTTACTTTCCAGATATAAACTATGATATAATGAAACATACATTAACCACTTTAGCCCTATTTTATACAGAGGCTATTTGAAAATAGCTGAGCTACAAGCTCACAACACGTTGTGAGCTTGTAGATCTGCTATTTTCAAATATTTAGTACTTTTACTTTTGGTACTTTAAGTACATTTTGATGCCAATACTTTTGTACTTTCAAGTAAATTCTGAACTTTTACTTGTAACGGAGTATTTTTATATTGCAGTATTGGTACTTTTACTTAAGTAAAGAATTTGAGTACTTCTTCCACCACTGCTTGATCCAAGGCTATTGCAGATAGATAAATGAATCGAGTTTGCAACAATAAAAGCCACGAAACCACTGCAAATGAACCCATACTTATCATTTACTGTTTCAGGAGCTTTGAAAACAGTTTGGGTGGCTACACAGGAGACGACCCTCTGGAAGAATGGGGCAGGTAAATGTCATGAATATGCAAGGATGTTATTCAACAAAACTGAAGATCATGACCTCAATACAATATGCAGAAAATATATAACTGTATTTGTTCTAGATTTGCCCAGTGTGTTGAGGAGAGACTGCCTGCTGGAGATGCTACAGGGATGCAAGTCGTGTTTGATAGGATTGTCAAAAGATTTCACGATGATCAAAGATATTCAGATGACATCAGATACGTGGAGTACTGCATTAGATTGGTAAGCATGTCTAGCAGGTCTTCCCAAATGCATTGACACACATGTTTGATGCGCAATTTATGATATCGGCCTCTCCTCTGTCCCCTTTTTAAATCCAATACATGGATGGAGTGCGGCTTTGTCTCTTTGAAATGGTGTTGGTGCCTTTGATACATACCACCCTTTTATGGCATACATTAATTTTAATATGTTCATGTTATTCCAAGTGATAAAAATGCATATACAATTATAATGTTGGCTGTTAACACTGTGCGGTTTGTAGCATGTCTATGAATTAACTATTCAGTTCACATCGTCACTTTCACTTGTGGCTTCTATTTCCTGCGTGTATTGTACATTGTGTCGGTCCACACTAGATACTAAATACATTCTATCATTTACTCTCAACTGGTTCTCACAAATTGTGCTTTTTGATTTTAATCTGTTTGTTGCAGGCAAGTTACTATGACGATCCCACTTCCGTGTTTGCCTACATACACGGTAAGGGTATTGGGACTAGAACGGCAGCCTTCTATATAGCCTGGGCCCAGCAGGTTGAGCAGCAGGGGAAGCATGACCAGGCTGTCTCGGTCTACCAGAGAGCCATGGAGAGCCAGGCACAGCCAGCAGACGCTGTCCTCCATGAATACAGGTGATTCCCATTAAGCTGCGACTATCAATTATTTTCTAAGCTATCATTCTATCGATAACCTTTTTCTATTTAAGAATGGCTGAGAAGTGTGCTGTCTTTTTTTGTTTGTAATTTAAAACAAATCTACGCTTTTTTAAATGTAATATCAAGGTATCGATTAACTACTTGGGTGTAAAAACACCATTGTGTTGGTATGAACTATGAAACTCTGTAAATTGTCAATGTTTACATGAATTTCACAAAGACTACTTATGACTTATTTTACCGTTTGTAAGTCATATTCCTAATCAAATGGAGGGGAGCAAAGCACAGGCTTTTAGCATTCTGTGTTGAAGCTGTTATCTTTATCTCCATCAGTGAAGAGGACAATAATAGCAGGGAGATACTGACCCCAGTGTTATAAGTATGTTCTTTGCATAAGCTAGTATTGAACCTGCCAATTAAAGGGGCTTTGGTTCTGATTGCAGGCAGTTTCAAATGAGAACCTCCAGAGCCCAACCAGGAGTTTTGGGTGAGATATCCTCCATTATAATTAATTTGTTGGCTTGTTTGCATACTGTACTGTATATCATGTCAGCTGTCTAATGTGTTCTATAGGTCATAGACGGAATCCTCTACAGGATTCCCAGGTCCTCAACCAGCCTGTTACATCAAGCAAGGTTTGTATGTGTGTGCGTCTGTTGTCCCTGCCCGTACACACTGACATAACATATTTAGTTCCATGAGGCAAGCTCTTTTTTTTGCATGTGAACATATGTGTTTCCTACTATATGTAGTAGCTAACGCCTCTCCAAATTACACATTTGGCTCCATCACAGGGCTCCAGTGACGGTCTATTACCACCACATCCAGTGAAATCCGTCCAGATGTGAGTTGCTATGTCTTTTGTTTCTTACTAGTACATGCGAGTCATTTGGTTCTCATTTTGGTCATCCTTGGCTGTTAACAGTTTCAGTAGACTAGTGGTGCTCAAACTTTTTAATCTCAAGGACCCCCATAATGAGTGTAGAAATGGAACCAAAAGGACTTGTAAGGGTTCACTTGGTTCCATTTGTACACTCGGTGTTACAGGCCTGTAAGGGTCCATTTGAAATCGGTACTTCTTTCACCCCCCCTGAACATTATGCTGCTGAAATTGTACAACTTTATTATGCTCCCAGTGTTTTTGAATAGCCTGCTTGCTGGAAGGGCACCTCCTTTTTCTGTCAATTTATAGTAAAATGTTGAATCCTTAGGATCTCACGTTCAGAGAACGTGGGCGTCACGTCGTCTGTGTCGAGCTCAGCCGGGCTGTCGAGGTACGACAAAGACAGCCTGCTTTGCGAAGGCTCGGAGTACTCCTTTGAGGAGGTCCGGGCCGCTAAATACTTCCAGAAGTGTAAGCAGGAAAAGGAGCAGAGAGAGCGTGGTAAGTGGAGTATTAATAATATCGTTGCCGTCGGGCAGAAACCTTGTTTCTTCATATTTCAACTTTCTTTCCCCTGTAAATGAATGCCCTACTTGGTCATTAAGTGATTTATTGATTGCTTTATTAACATGTTGCAGACAGTACGGCAAGTACAATTAGGCAAGCTATGCCAAAAGGATAACAGGAAAAGCCCTGGGTTTGTTTGTCATGCTTCTGCTCTATCTCTTGCTTTGTTCTTGTTGGGCAGAGGCGAAAGAGAGGCGGTTGAGGGAGGAAGAGGAGAGCGTTGCTCGTATGAAGAGGATGCTGGGCATGTTGGACCAGAACCAGGGGGCCACTGCAGCCAGCCGCCCTGCCGGCCAGCAGGTTAGACCAGGCCTTCCCAAACCTCTGCATCTTTTGCAATAGTCCATATTCACACGGCGGCCATTTTGGAATTTAACATTGCGTTGCTGTGGCAACTGGGGTGGCATTTCATTGACTTAATGGCAATATGGCCGCTGTGTGAATATGGCCATAGCTGAGTGGTTAGTGAGCCCGCCTAGGGAGCCAGAGGCCCTGTTTGCCCCAGGTACGATTCCAGGCCACGCCAGCATATGTGTCGATGAAATGAAATTTGTCCCTGAGCAAGACTCTTAACCCCTAATTGCTCACAGGCCCTCATTGGAAACAAGCCCGCAAGGACTTTCATGAACGTCCTGTTAAAAAGGAATTATGGTCTATTGGCAGCTACCGCTAACCTGTGGGCAGTGGTGTAAAATGTTGAGGTATTTTTACTTTACTGGTGTGTTTCCAATTCTCAGTACTTTTACTTCTACTCCACTACATCTCAGAGGCAAATATTGTACTTTTACTCCGCTACAATTATGTGAAAACCTTAGTTACTTTGCAGATATAAATTATGACATTATAAAACATACATCAACCACTTTAGCCCTATTTTATACCTAGGCTATTTGAAAATGGCCGATCTACAAGCTCAGAACGTGTCGCGGGGCGTTGTGAGCTTGTCGATCTGCTATTTTCAAACATTTAGTACTTTTACTTTTGGTACTTTGAGTACATTTTAACACCAATACTTTTGTACTTTTACTCAAGTAAATTTTGAATGCCAGATGTTTACTTGTAATAGAGTACTTCTACATTGCAGTATTGATACTTAGTAAAGTAAAACATTTGAGTACTTTTTCCACCACTGCCTGTGGGTTAGACAGCAAACTTGACTAATTCAAAAGAGCCATGCTCTTTGATGATGCCACGAAACCCATAATGACCTGTACTTTCAATGCATTTTACGATGAGTTACTTTCAGGTCACCTTAGGACACTTTTTAAAAACGGAAATGCAAACTATACAATGCCAAATTGTAATCTTGTTACAGGGAACGGCAGCGGTAACGAGTGTTATCCCATGTTTTGTCCAGCCGTCTGCCAGGCTCTCCCAGGCATGGACTAGTCATGAGCCAGAACAAGATGCAGTGCCTGCACCGTGGGTGCATTCCAACCGCCTCTCTGACATCTGTGGTTCCAATGTATCCCACAATCCCTCAGTCCAGGCCAGGAGGAGCATCCATTCATCAGAGGTGCCCCTGCCATCGGTAATGGGTTTCCTTTTACTATTAATTACAGCAACAGAAGGAAAAAAAACTTCCTGCACACTGTCTTCAAATGCAAAAAGATTCTTTAATGGGAATCTAACAACGTTAGACCTTGCTGCGCTTGGGCCCGTGCTTGGTCTTCTCCGACGCACCTGTCGCCATCGCAGTCGTGCAAAAGACTTGCTTTAAAAAAAGAATAGTTGACAATTAATTAATCATTCTTTTTGTGTGGTTTTGACATTGAACATTGGAACAAAATATACAAAGAAATGACTGGCACCAATAATCAAGATAAATGATGTACTATGGACCATATTTAATCAAAATGTATTTAAAAAAAATGAGCGGAAATAGCTGATGTACAAGCTCGTGTTGTGAGCGATTTCTGCAATGTTTGAACATTTTTGAAATTGTATGTAATGTAACCATTGTGACAGGCCTACCGAGCGCCCTCCATCCAGCATCCAGCACCCCAGGAGCAGCAGGAGTGGAGCTTTGAGAGTTCATCTCTGATCCCCCACAGGCCTGCCGGTGTCCTGGAAGTCCCATACCAGGACGATGGGGTCCAACCTTATGGACCAGCAAGCAGTCTGTCTGGAGGTCTGCAGCAACAGCCCATCCACACAGATCAGTGAGTAGCGCATCAATGAGTCCTTTCATCAAGTGCCTTTGACAGTATATTCTCTGGACCTGATGCATTTGTGATGTGCGTGGCTGGCTCCCCCTGGTTGCTTTGCTTCCATGTCTGCCTAAACGTGTTTTCCTGTTAAATATTGTAGTTGATAATGGAGGGAAACCAAACGGCGGTACATTTTACACACTGAAAATATTTTGATGTTTAAAATTATATCTGTATCTTCTGTTTCCAGGGTTCCATCTGTTGATGAGATGACAGAGCCTGAGGAGAAGTTGGATGGTAAGTAACTAGTGGCTGCCTGGAAACCTTAATTGGGGGGGGGGGGTTGTTTTACCGTCCAACTACAGTGGATGTAGTTGGTCTACAAGCTCACAATGCACCATGAAGCATTGTGAGCTTGTAGATCAGCTACGTTCACGTGCCACTGTACGATGAAGTACAAAATGGGGCATAAGTGTTTAGAAGGCTGACTGTTTTCTTCTTGGTGTGTCAGCGTCTCAGGGTGGTACTACAGGCAACCTATCGCACATCACTCCCAACACGTCTATGGGCCTTGCACACGCCACACCATCCAGGGCGCTCCCCTCACCTACTGTCAATACCCGCGAAGCTATGAGTGAGTGCTGAGCACCCCCCCTTCTCTCCTTTCCTCTCAAACATTTAGCAACAGAACTGTAAATTGGTGGTTTAAAAGGGTCTCATCACAGGGTCTTAATAAACACTATTTTAAAGCAAGTAATGATGTCCCTTTCAGAATGTGTTGGACTAATAACACTGTTTCAGTACATTTAAGATGCTCTATTGTCTGAAGTTGCTTTGATCCACCCTCCAGATGCCATCATGGATATGTTTCAGGCCCCAACCCTGCTGGAAGACTCTAATACATCACTGCCCCAAGCTGCAATTGGTATGTGTATATATGTACTGTATATAATCTCCAAGTATACGCATATTCAGGTTGTTTTTTATTTTAAGCCCTTATATAAACCCAATAAATAAGCCTTTAGTTAATTTGAATTTGGATTGTAGAAACCAGCAAAACAATGGTAAAGGCTGACTGTTTATAGCTAAGTTTAAAAGAGGTGTTTGTTTATGGTATGGTAATGCTTAAAGGGATATTTCACTTTCAAAAAAACTTTGGGTCATTTCATCGTCTACTCAGGCTTTTGGGAACACCCCGGACAGTATTTAAGTTGCTTGATTCAGTATCCATTTTATCAGACACGCCACCCCCCTATACAAACCCATTGTAACTTCAAACTCTATTTTAACCATGTTAGATTGATCGCAAACACCCGTCCTTGGTTTTGGTGACTGATATTGTCTTTCTAATACGTGAGGAGACCGTGTTCTTTTAATTTATTTTTAATATTTTTTGGGGGGAAATGAAAAAAGATGAATGAAAAAATAAACCGTTTTTTGGCAGGCAAGTGTTGTATTTGAAAAAATGTTTTAAAATGTTTTTGGCAGGCAACGTGTTAATTGACCAAAATAAACTACTACACTCAACGTGTCATAATGTAGATGGGGTATTTTCAGTGTGCAACTGAGAATAAATCTTAGTCGTAGTCTCCACTCACCATCTTTTTTTTTTTCCTGTCTCTTGATGTTGTGTTGAAGGTGTACCGTTATCCTGTAAACCCCCCACCAACCCAACACCATTTACCATCTTTACGGATGAGGATAATCAGGAGAACTGCAGGTAGAAATACAGGCCTTAACCTTTTCATTTGTTAATCCTAAGTAACACTATATAATTCTTTGAAATAAACATGAAACAAAATCCTTTTTTTTCTTTTTTTTTTTCTCTTCCACTTTTCTCAGGGCCGCTACAGCTGCCTCTGTAGCTGAGAAACCCAAAGCTGCAAGGGCCCTGTCAGTGCTGGATGTGTCTAAATCAGGCCGACCCAATGTAAGTACTTTGTCTTTCTCGGACTTTGGGGGGGGAGTACAACATGTTCCAGTGGATCCACTGTAGTTATTTAGTCAAAAGCTCTTAAACCCACAGATGGACTGAACCACTTTACTTTCAAATTAAATAGCAAAAAAACACTTTTGCACAACAATCTGGTACGATGAAGTAGGGGGGGGAGAAGCAGAAATGGAAATGTGGATTTCTGCCCGACAACAACCATATGAACCTCGTCGACAGGTGGCTGCTTCGACCCCCAAGTTCACAAGACCGGTGGTGAGGCCATGTTGAGAGCACTATGCTCTATGTTTGATTTACCGATACTTTGTGTATACATTTGTCGACCCAGGATACTCCTTCGGAGCCGATCCCAGAGGAGAGCACAATGTGGGGGCCTCGGTACAACGCCCTAAACTCCCTGGCCGCCTGTCCCAACAGCACCACAGACTTCGCCATGGCTGCTCATCTGGTGTCGACTCCCTCCACGTACAAAACCTTCAGAGAGCAGGAACACGGTAGCCGACCCGTCCTTAGAATACAGTTGGTTTAACCCATTGATACCTGGAACGTATCTGTGTAACTTTAGATGTCTTAGGCTATTCAAAAATAGCAGATCTACAAGCTCATAGCGCGGCACCGAGTGCCGCGCTACGAGCTTGTAGATCTGCTATTTTTGAAAAATCTTGATTCTTTTTTTTGGGATTTTTTTTCAAAAAACTGTTAGGATTTAGATTTTTTTAAAAGAATCGCCTCAGGTCTTAATGGGTTAGTTCAGTGGTTCACAAAGTGGGGTACAGGGATCCTCTGGGTTCCTTTTGAGGGGGTTCCAAATGGACCCTTACAGGTCTGTAACTCGGGAGTGTGCAAATGTGTACACTCTCAGTTATGGAGGTCCTTGAACTTTGAGAACCACTGGTTTATTTCATTTGCTGTGCTGTGTGCCTCTCTCGTCGCTTCGTGTCTCACTATGTTTCTACCATTTTTAGTGTGGTTTAAGTTAAATAATGCTTTGATGTCTGTAGGTCCAGAAGACGGGTGGGGAAGGGGTTTTGGTGACCTGGAGGAGAATCGACACAGGCTGCAATCCGCAAAACTCAGGTAATTTGCCATCCAGTCGCTCCATTCCACCACCAACACACTGTCTATGTGTGCTAATCAAACCTGGGCCAAATTGGAAAAACCTTCGTTAGATTTTTAGCCTGTTTTGCTGTCAGAGGATTGAGTCGGTTGCTATAATTGGTGGCACAATCATATCGTTGCTGTTGGGCACAAACCTTATATTTCTAGCTCTTATTCTTTTAATAAATGAATGCCTTTTAGGTTGTGTGACTGTGTCGCACGTGAACATAGCGGACCTACAAACTCACAATGCATTGCTATGCACTGAGCTAGCTTGTAGATGTGCCATTTAAAAATGTTGGAGAACAGGGATGGCAGGTTCTTTGTTTTATAAATATTATCACAAGCTCTTATTACTATACTAATCTTCCTTCCTCTCATTCCAGCCCTATTGTAGAGAACGAATCGGATGAGAAGCTGTCTGAAACAGCGGTGGGCCTTTCCAAGCTCCAGGGAACGATAGTGGGAGAAGGCCTCCCGTCGGGCCCGCAGCACAACGCGACCTCGTCTTTCTCAAACACTGTGACTCAGCCACCGCCCACTGCCAATAAGCTCTCCTTCAGAGATGTCCCCACAGACGCCGCTGGCCCAGAGAGCCCAGCTAAGGCCACAAAGACACCCGGCTGGCAGGTGTACGTCAGCCCCCAGCAGTCTGAGGAACCGGCGTCTCATCTCTGCCAGATACCCAAAAGTTCAAGGCGGATGTCCAAGTCCCCGGCCTTTACTGTTTGGAATGATTTTGACAGTCCAGAGAAGGCTCAGAAGAACACTGGTTGCCCGAGTGATGTTCCCATGAGCCCCGAGTGTGCACCCAAACCCAACTGGCTGTCCGGCATCCCAAGCCCCGAGGTAGTGACGGAGCCGGATCTGGATGCCTTTGAGAGCCCCCAGCGGGCTCAACAAGTAGCTGCCTTCCCACGGCAGAGCATTGAAGTCCCCATGACCCCAGAACCCCCACAGTTCTGTGCACCCAAACCCAACTGGCTGTCCGGCATCCCAAGCCCCGAGGTGGTGACTGAGCCGGATCTGGATGCCTTTGAGAGCCCCCAGCGGGCTCGACAAGTAGCCGCCTTCCCGTGGCAGAGCATTGAAGTCCCCATGACGCCAGAACCCCCACAGTTCTGTGCCCCCAAACCCGTCATTCCATGCCCCGAGGTGGTGACTGAGCCGGATCTGGATGCCTTTGAGAGCCCCCAGCGGACTCGACAAGCAGCCGCCTTCTCCTCGCGGCAGAGCATTGAAGTCCCCATGACGCCAGAACCACCCAAATTCTGTGCCGATGTCCCCATGAGCCCCATGGAGAGGTCCTGCTTCAACCCTGTGGATGAACCAATGAGTCCAGACCAAGGGCTTAAATTGAGCTCTGATGATGCGTCCATGAACCTGGCAGTACCAGAGCGCAGTGCGGGAGGGTTGATTTCGGATCCCTGGGACGATAACCTGATAGCCCATCTGTTGTCCACACTGTCCACTCCACTGACATCTCTCCCACAAGTCAACACCTGGCAGGATAACATGCCCAACATTGCACCCAAGACACAGATCACCATGGGTATGTGGAACTCACTTTATTGCATCCATGTTGCTCAGATGTGAAAATTCACAATACCCTGCCTGTTAAACGTTGTTGGCTGGTGGACTAATTCACATTTTTTGGCTATCCAGATGGAATCAGATTGGTTGTCTAAACTATTTCAAACTCTAAAGTGATTTCTAAAATGTCTCAGTCTAGACACGGACGCCTGATATATACTTATTTCGTACGACTGTGTCGCTTGCCAAAAGTGGCTACCATCATTGTATGACGGATTAAGTCACTGGACAATCCTTAAGATCGTGTTTGAGAAACAAATGGGATTTGCCTGTAGTCTGAACCAAGCCCACGGTCACAGACAGATTTTCCATTCCAACAGGATCATTCCATAAATTAGTACTGCAGGGCACTTTGTCTAACCGTGTCTGACACGGGATAAGTGCAGTACTTGAGTGCAACAATCTACAAGCTCGCAAGTGTTGTGAGCTTGTAGATCAGCCATTTTAGAAAAAGTTTCTCACATATGTAATAATATTAGTACTTTTACTTTGGTACTGTAAGTATATTGATGCCAGTGCTTTTTGTAGTTTTACTCAAGTGAAAGGGTTCAACACAGGCCAATGTATTTTTACTCAAGTAAAACATCTGAGTACTTCTTCCACCACTGACAGGTAAGAAGTCGATACGGGTTGACGCCGTTCTTGGAGCAGGTGCATTTGCGACTGTTTACCAAGCCATCGAACAATCGTCAGGCAAGAAAATTATTCTAAAGGTAACACCAAATCTCTTGATTCACCAAACTTATCTTTGACCCACTTGAGCCTTATTTTTACACACACATGCATGCACGCACGCACATTTCTTTCCAGAATTTTCAAATGGCCAACCCTCAAGTCACAACGCAAGGTGTTGTGAGCTTGTAGATCGGCTATTTCACATGCTATAATCACTTGACCCAAATAGGGGTGCCAGGCTTAAAGTGGTTATGTTTGTAAAGTTTTAAAAATTGGGTTAGAGTAAGTATGCCATTGAAGTTACCAGGGGTCTATTCCACGAAAGCGGAATTAAATTATCCTGGTTTGAAAGGCAAATCCAGGTTTGACAAGCCTGCGCTGTTCAGCCTGGTTTATTCAGTTCCACGAACGCCAAGCCGGGCTGAGAAGGAGAGGTTTGTCGAGCCAGGATCGTTAAACCAGGCTGAATGTGAGTTCACATATTCCTATAAAAGACCATGAAAGTCGATAGCAGAATCCTTGAACTTGACCAATCATGGAGCCCAAAACCAGAGCGGCGTTCTTCTCTGTGGCTGAACAGCAGCACTGCAGCAGCTCATGAAATCATACAAGGAAGTAAAATGTATAATAAGCAAGAGAGGAAACACAGCCGCAATAACTATAGATCCAGGGAGAAAGCGTGGCAAAGTATTGCAGACAAATTAAATGCACAAGTTGTCCAAAAATATGCAATTAATTTATATACAAATCCATAAATATATAATTCAGTTAGGCTTAAACATAAGGAGTTTAAGTGAATGTTGGAATTATAATTACACACTTAGAATAATTTTCTAATTTCTAATTTCTAAAATCAAAGATCTACAAGTGAAAAGCTTGCCTTTTGGCGGCCGGGGGTCCCCGGTCCACGGGGGTCAACGGGGGGTCAACGGGGGTCCGGGAGTACCCGGCCCCCCGTGTACTCCCGGACCCCCGCCCCCGTGGACCCCCGGACCCCCGTATACCCCGGACCTCTGTTGGGGGTTTACACAGGGGGCCGGGGGTCCACGGGGGCGGGGGTCCATGGGGGCCCGGCCGCCATAAGACAAAAACATTTCGGGCTTGTAGATCTTAGATTTTCGCATAAGAATTGAATAAGTGTGGAAAAACTCATTGTTTTATGATTGGAGTCATTGGACTAACAGCTATTTCACAAAACTTGAAGAACAAGGCACTGGATTAATAAAGCTTGGCTGTTAGCCTGGTCCGGACCAGGCTAACTTCACAGCTAAATTGCCATGGTAACTAAGGCAGGATTGCTTCAATTTTCTTTTGTGAAACAGGATCATGGATAAACATATCCAGGTTTACTGGCTAAGTTAATCTGCCGAGCTAACTCAGCTTTCGTGAAACCGATTCATGGATAATTTAAGCCAGGATAGCCGATTAAACCCGGTTTATCCCTAATCCAGGTTTCGTGGAATAGACCCCTGGTGGCTTCAATGAAGAACACTCAATGGTACCTAATGCTGACTATCTTCACTACATGTTTGGTAACATAGGTCCAGAAGCCAGGCAATCCGTGGGAGTTTCACATCAACACACAGCTGGATGCTCGGCTGGCACCAAACGTGCGGCATCTCTTCAACCGCTTTCACTCAGCCCACCTCTTCACGAATGGAAGCGTGCTCCTTGGAGAGATCCACAACTATGGAACTCTACTGGTGGGTTCACTTACATCGTTTTAGCAAAATCACCTCTTAAAAACGTATGACAATCCACCCATCTGTTGGTTGTGACCTTGACCAGTGACCTTTTTGACTGAAACATTATCTGCAGGGCTTCTCTGCATTTTTTATATACAAATGTCAACAATTTGACAATTAGGATCCATGTATCCAGCCCTAATCTCTTTCCTAATTCAAATTGTAAAATCAACAGAAAGTTTATATATATATATATAAACTATCTGTCTATCTCTGCCTGCAAAAAGTTCGGAAACGTAACTTCGTTCGATTATTTCTCCCCTTAATAATATCAATTGGCTTTTTTTTAATTATCGTTGAATAGTCAGCTTTACAACGAGGCTTGTAAGGACCGAGCATTCGTGGAATGAGCAACACAGCAAAATGTGTGGGTAGCGACCCAAAAAATCTCCAAAATCCCCTGCAATATTGTTCTGAATTCACTCTCGTTGTGCTGGCAGGTGTGTGCCTGTTACTGAGCATGGGTCCTACAACTTTGAGTTTGTGTATGCTCCAAGCAGCAACACTGGTGCCACGTTTGTCCCTCCAGAATAAGGCCTGTGCAATAGAGCACCGAAGTCCTGACGTGACTCGTTCATCCCCAGGTTTGCGGAAGTAATTTCTCTATGGAGAATAACATTGGGTCATCTTAGAATCGTCTCATATAAGAATTGTGGTCCAAAAATAAACACCGCGTGTCGGCGTTATTGTCAGGGAGGAGGTTCTGTATCGTTTATGATAGTCAGTCACTTATATTTGATACAGTCTGTTTCTGGCGAAAATGTAACTAATTCGGCGGAAGTAACATTAGCGTTTTCTCACCGTCAGTTGATGCTTCATATCCATAAGAGTCACCCCGCCGGGGTCATTTGTTTATTTTTGGAACACAGTTCTTATTTGACGCGATATTAAATACGTCTATGGGATTCAGAACGGGGGTGGAAAACTGCGAACCAGGTAGACAAACAAAGGATGTGTAAATGACGTCAGACTTCGGCGGTCTATAGGGCCTGTTTATGAAACTCCTTTCATGCTGTGAAACAGATGTCACAGATTAGGACTTTTTAGATTTATTCTTTTAATTTTTATTGTGGACAATTGGCTACAAAGGTTGGATGGCAAAGGTTGTTGCATGTAGTGTCACTTTCTTTTCCCCACATCGCAAAACAAGTCAAAAACATACACCCCCCCCCCCCCCCCCCCCAACAAAAAGAGTAAATGGCACAACAAAGCAAAACGACATAATAGGGGGGGAACGAAATAAAATAAATGCTGACAAAGCTTTTCGTGAGACTTTATTTTGCTTTCATCCATGTGAGTGACTGACCCGCTCTGTCACCCAGGATGCAGTCAACTTGTACAAGAATGCGAGATTTGGTGACAAGCTGATGCCCCCTCCAGTGGTCATGTACCTCACCGTCTGCATCCTACACATGGTGGAGCAGCTGCACAACATCCACATCGTCCACGCTGACATCAAGCCTGACAACTTCCTACTGGGAGAGAGGTAGGTTGGGCGATATATCAATATTGTATCTCATCATGGAAACTCTTAGGATTTGCTGGTGCTTCTCAATAATGGCAGATAGACAAGCATATTCTTGTGCAGCATAAACCCTGATACTAGCAAAAGACCCCACATTGAAAAATACATGCATGAGATGCTGTATTCATACTTAACATTACAATAAAAAACTAGAACATTGACTTATTTTTTTGTTTTGTTATCCTAGGTTTGTGAAAAATACTACTTTTACGCCGGATAACTTGGACCATGGCCTGACTCTGATCGACCTGGGACAGAGTATTGACATGGAACTCTTCCCCCCTGGTACGGCCTTCACCGCCAAGTGTATGACCTCGGGGTTCCAGTGCACGGAGATGCTCAGTGGCAGACCATGGAATTATCAGGTATGTTCATAACAACCGTATTAACCAAACCTGCCATCCCTATTTTGGGCATGTCATTATAGGTGAACGTTTTCAACATGTATCATCTATGTTCACTCTACGCCAGTCTCTTTGTGCTCTATACTAAATGTATTTTTGTTTTGCCGAAATGGCCAATCTATAAGCTCACATAAGACACATTGAGCTTGTAGTTCAGCTAGTTTTGGTATTTGTCGTACGACGAAGTGTATGAGCACACCATTCAAAGTAAAAGGGTGACAGAATAGAACAGGGCGGCTGCGTCCATTTATGTTCAATGGAGAAGTGGCGCCCTGTTCTATTCGGTTCCTCAAGTTATAGGGCTCTGAGAAGTGATTTTGAACTTAATGATTGTAACCTATGATGGTCTGGTAGACTGAGTATGTGTGTTGTTCCTGTTTCAGACGGACTACTTTGGCATCGCAGGGACGGTCTACTGCATGCTTTTTGGAACGTACATGCAGGTGAAGAACGAGGATGGAGTTTGGAAGACCAATGGAAACTTTAGGAGGTAAATGTGGTATTTTACTTTGAATAAAATATTTTAGTGGCGCAGTCAAAAGAAACACTTGAGAAACAACAACCCTACTGTCTGCTGAAAGTTAACCTAGGGTGCAATTCCTTCCATTGACAGCCCCGTCGATGAGACAGTTCAATCTGCTTGTATTAAATGACGATACACTCACCAATATTGCACCTCTTCAGACGGCTTGGGTTGTCCTCTTTGATTCTGTAAAGACGTTGTTTAACACAAATCCAATGTTGCCATGTCATGAGCAACTTTGTCAATAAACTCAGTGAATGCATGATTCTTCTAAGTGTTCTCCTTTTGCTGTATTGTACAGTTTACCAAATCAAGCGGGGGTTTCAGTGGTTAAGTGTTAAATGACCCCAAAAGTATGAAGTGTGACGTTGCCCGTCTCTTTTGTCGCCCTCCTATAGGAACCCCCACAGTGAGCTGTGGTGCGAGTTCTTC
Source organism: Gymnoscopelus braueri (assembly GCF_963280865.1). Classification (NCBI taxonomy): domain Eukaryota; kingdom Metazoa; phylum Chordata; class Actinopteri; order Myctophiformes; family Myctophidae; genus Gymnoscopelus; species Gymnoscopelus braueri. The sequence goes on along the minus strand of NC_137616.1, from coordinate 41,459,239 downwards.
CACTCGCTGCTCAACATCCCTGACTGCGGCGCTCTACCCTGTCTGAGCAGCCTCCGGAGCAGACTGGCCTCCGTCCTGGAGGACAACTACGCCAACAAACTGCAGGGCGCCGTCCGTCGTCTGACCGTTCTACTCATGGAGAACCGTCCTGCCAAGAGATAGATAAACTAAATGGGCAGCTTGATTTTATTTTAGATGAGTTCTCAAACTTTTTCAAGGAGCACCATAACTCTGAGACTGTACAAACGAAACGCGTTGATGCTCCATTTGGAACTCTGAGGGTCCTTGGACCACACTTTGAGAACCACTGTTTTGAATTTACTGTTGAACCTGCTTTTGTTTTTGTCCCTTTTTTTTAATATATATAGTTATACAGTTATTTATATTTTTTTTGTACATGGGTTAGGGTTTTTTAATGTCATATTTCAGACTCTTTTTAAAGTGTTGTGTTACAAAACATTGCGTTTTGTTGGTCTTAGCCTCGCCCTAATTCGTGGACTGTTTGGGTCTGGGGATCACCAGGGGTCCAAATGGACCTTATGTGTGAGTCCAAACTATTTACAATGTAGATTAGGGGTCCCAGAGAGTCTTTTTAAAAATGGTATCAAATGGGGGGGGTCTGTGGCTTATTCCATATCAACAATGTGATATGGAATTGATTGTAGTTGAGTGGTTCTCAAACCTGATTTCAAGGACCACCATAACTCTGAGACTGTCCAAACGAAACCAAATGGACCCTTAACGGTTCCTTTTGGTTCCTTTTTGTAATCTCAGAGTTATGGACACAATTCTCCATTTGGAACTCTGAGGGTCCTTGGACCACACTTTGAGAACCACTGTTTTGATTCTACTGTCGAACCCGCTTTTGTTTTGTACCCTTTTTTTTTTTTTTTTAAGTTTTACAGTTCTTTATTTTGTACATAAAGATTTAAAGTGTCATTTCGGACTCTCTCTTTTTTTTTTGTGTGTTGTGTACTGAGGGTCTGTAAATGGTTTGAATCCGCACTGTCAGCAGGACTTTAGGATCCCCCACACAAGTGCTGCAAATATTACTCTGGGTAGATATTTGGCCTTCATGCAGTACCACCTGTCAACCAGTAGTCGTCTTACCAGACCACAGGATATAAGTGTAAAGAGCAGGAAACCACCGCAATTATTTATACTCTTTTCATAATGATTGGTTAAAGTAAAATTGTATTCCCTTGAAAAGGTTATGGTGTGGTTTTAATGTATGATTGTGTATCAATCTGAAACGTAACTAATAAAAGCTGTCAAATAAAAAACTCCACTGTATGTGACGCCTAGAGATTAGGTCTGTCACTCATAATCATACCTAAATTTAGCTCTGCCCGGCTGTAGCGCAGTGTTGCCAAGTGTGCTTATTATAAGCATAGATATTGGAAGTTGAGGGGTTTTTTTTGGTCTTGTTAAACCACCGGAAACGAGCCCAAATATAAAATGAAAATAGACGATCTCGCTATGAGACTTTGAGCTTGTAGATCTGCAATAATAAAAAAATATATATAGGAACAATTTGTACAAATCTGGAATGTTTTTTTCAACACAAATCTTGTATGGGCTAATTGGGGGTCACCGTCGCTGGCACACAAATTTTCAGATTGGGACCCGAGGCCAAATTTACATTAATTCGGGAGCCCTTGACATGAAAATGTTTGAGAACCACTGATGTAAAACATTAGAAAAGGAAGTTTGAGCTGCCATAGTCGTACTTATTTTGTAGCCTCGATCTCCAGTATTTTTTGGTTATTTTGTAGCCCTAATGCATGACTGTCATATAATGACAGTCATATAATGACAGTCATGGATGAACTTGTACTAACCCCATGGCCACGGATGTTACAATTCTGTACGGGCCCTCAGAAGTACCCGTATATTCCGTATTATTCAATAAAAAGCATTTCAATCCGTTCGGTGACCACTTTATCCGGATTTTCTCTGCTTTTAACCACCAGACCCTATCGGTTGGGAGGTGTATTGCACTAGGATAAAGTATAAGAAAATGGCCACCGATCGGATTAAAATGCGTTTTTATTGAACAATACGGAAGATACGGGTACTTCTGAGGGCCCGTACATAATTGAAACATCCGTGGCCATGGGGTACGTACTTTATATTTGAAATCTGAACGTTTATGTAGATGAACGTGCCAAAAAGGAAGAAAGTGCAAACTCCAGGTTGAAGTTCATCCATGACGGTCCCGACAGACGACCGTCGTGTGATCCATGGCTACTTGTATTTAGAGCTTGTTTTTAATAGACCTGGTTTGCTCGTTTCTCTCGCCAAAACTGGCAACGCTACCGTAGTAGCGGCCGTGGCCTCAGGCCCTCCTGCTCTACAAGTAATGTCGTCAAACATGTTTCGTTGTGTGTTCCACTTCTTGTCTCGACTTGACAGAAGAACCTCCCTCCACCACAGTGTCAGCAGAGCGTTGTTGTGCAAGCACGCAGCAGCAGCCACGGCCAGGCTGCCCGTCATCTCATTTCAACGCGACATCATGGCAGATAATAATAATAAAGGTCTGACTGATGAAGCTGCCGCCTCTGCCTGCAAAGACGGGGACCCTATGACCGCGGTAAGTGACACCAAAGGAGGTCTGATGATCGCTGTACTATAGAACCCTGAGATCTCTAACTTATAGCAAATACTAGCCCCTACGGAACCTCTCCCTCCGCTAAGTAGCTCCGAGATGAGGTCCCTCTTTAATTCCTGCCGGCTGCGGTTGACATTTTCGCACATTTTCCAGTTTTACATGTTTCTTACCCCTTTCTGCACATCGTATCCAAAAAGCAAAGCAATTGCGCCACTCTCTCAGATGTTTTAAGTTCTAGCGGAACATAACAGCTTCCAACGTGTTGAAGAAAGTATTTAATTTGCCTCGGTTTTCATCCGGTTACATGTTTTTAAGACATTGCGCAAGAGTTGCGCCCGTTGAGATAACATTACTGATTACCCTACTGGTCAAATGTTGAATTGCATCTTCTAATGCAAAATATTATGGAACCGGATGAAAACCGAGGCAAATTAAATACTTTCTTCAACACGTTGGAAGCTGTTATGTTCCGCTAGAACTTAAAACATCTGAGAGAGTGGCGCAATTGCTTTGCTTTTTAGATACGATGTGCAGAAAGGGGTAAGAAACATGTAAAACTGGAAAATGTGCGAAAATGTCTACCGCAGCCGGCAGGAATTAAAGAGGGACCTCATCTCGGAGCTACTTAGCGGAGGGAGAGGTTCCGTAGGGGCTATATTGAACCCTGAGATCTCTAACTTATAGCAAATACCTCAGTCACCACCAGTCAGTCAGTCCCTGGTATTGCATTGGAATGCATGGTTGTAATCGGTGGTGGAAGAAGTACTCAGATATGTTTTACTTAAGTAAAAGTAGCAACAATACCACAATATAAAAATACTCTTGTTACAAGTAAAAGGCCTGTGTTCAAAATGTTACTTGAGTAAAAGTACAAATGTATTGGCATCAAAATATACTTGTACGCACCAAAAGTAATAGTACTACGAATTTGAAAATAGCCGATCTACAAGCTCACATCCGTTGTGAGCTTGTAGATAAATGGCCGATGTTAGCCCTTATGTCAAGACTATCGTAGATGTATTGTATCGATTTTGACATTTTTATAGCTACGAGTCTTAGCGACCCCCTCCTCCCCAGTTTGCCCTGGAATGTCACCAGTAAAGCCCGTATTTCTCAGAATATGTACAAATGCAAAATATAAGGTGCTTTCCCGCTTGCCCCAAATGTTAACTAGGGGTCCGGAGTATTTGTGCAATGTATTAGTCCATATCTTTCAATAAATAAGTGTTTTAATCCCGTCTGTGGCCGAACGCCATTTTGCCCCCCTCGTTTACTTCCTGTTTACATTGAGTGTAATTCCGGCTTTCACCGGATGCGCCCCGTCACTACCGCCCGTTGGGAACCGACAGAATCGGCAATAGACGGGATTAAAACACTTCTTTATTGGAAAAATATGTACTAATACATTGCACAAAGACGCCGTACACCTAGTCAACATTTGGGGCAAGCGGATAAGCACCTTACATTTTGCATTTGTACATGTTCGGAGAAATACGGGCTTTACTGGTGAAATTCCAGGGCAAACTGGGGGGGGGGGGGGGGGTGGTCGCTAAGACTCTCGTAGATACGAAAGTAAAAGTCATACTCGATAAAATACATTTAGGATAGTCTTGATCTAAGGCTAAGCCGATGTATAAAATAGGGCTAAAGTGGTAAATGCATGTTTTATAATATAATCATTTATATCTGCAAACTAAAGTTTTCAAATAATTGTAGTGGAGTAAAAAGTACAATATGTGCCTCTGAGATGTAGTGGAGTAGTACTGAAAACTGGCAATACTCCAGTAAAGCAAAAATGCCTCAAAACTGTACTAAACCAAGTACAGTACTTGAGTAAATGTACTTAGTTACTTTACACCACTGTCTGCTGGTATTGCATTGGAATGCATGGTAATGGTGTTGCCTCTCCCAATGATCTATTCTAGCTACTCAAACTTGAGAGTAGTCTGAGTTCCTCTCCTCGGCGTAGAGACCACGTTAAATTAACACAAAGCTCTAACTAAAAACTGTAAATTAATTTATATAGTTTGTATTTTTGAACCTCGTGTCGGGTGTGCTGTGCACACATTGGCTTTGCAAGTAAATTAGCCTTGGATCAAGACTATAGATGTATTTGATCGATTTTGACGTTTGCATATCACGAAAGTAAAAGTCAGACTCGATCAAATACATCTATGAGGGTCTTGATCCAAGGCTACAAGTAAATAATAACCTGCAAAACAGACACCCCGCCTTCCCTAGCTTTGCCTCTGCGTCCACTTCATATCCGCATGCCTCCAATGGTGGAACTGGAAGTACTTTTACTTTTAGAAGAGGTATTTTACTTAAGTAAAAGTAGCAATACCACAATATAAAATTAATCTGTTACAAGTAAAAGGCCTGTGTTTAAAATGTTACTTGAGTAAAAGTACCCAAAAAAGTAAGGCATTAAAATATACTTACCAAAAGTAAAAGTACTAAAATGTTTGAAAATAGCTTATGTATAAAATGGGGATTAAGTGGTTAATGTATGTGTTATAATCATTTATATCTAAGTTACTTAAGTTTTCAAATAATTATAGTGGAATACAAGTATTATATTTGCCTTTACTTTACTCCAGTTAAGCAAAACAAAATCTCAAATTTGTACTTAAAAGTACATACTTGAGTACATGTACTTAGTTACTTTACACCACTGGTGTATTCAGTCAATTTAACCATGTAAAGTGGCATGGACATTGTCCCATTGGACAACATTGATCAGTTTGTTTATGTTGAATTTCTTTCCACAGCACCCAATTTTGACAGGTATAATATTCACACACAGCTGTAATAATATTGTTTATTCAGATCCCTATTAGCTGATAGGCATGGCAACATCTACTCTTCTGGGGTTCACAACATTAAAACTAATACAAAATAATACAAAACATGTAACTATCAATAAATCCCCAAAGAGAGAAATATTATTCTGGTTCACTGCCTGGCCTGTCATTTCTAGTCAAACTCTACCCTCTAGTGGCTAATAACAGAATAACCTAGCTTCAACCACTGTATCATAACTGAGAAAACTCTCACAAATTGGTGCACATTATTCTCTGGAGTCATGTTTTCAAGATAAGTAAGTGTGTGTGTTAGGTTTATAGTATCTAGTATTGGCACTTCCTACAGAAATCTAACTGTCAGACACATTTCTGCCGGCAGAAACACATGTTAAAACATGTAGGCTACCGTAAGCTTTTTTTTACCTGTCAAAAATCGTGTGGAAAGGGTGCATTGGCAAGAAAATAAAGAACATTGCTACCAATTTATTATCAAGATAATGATACGTTTTTACACCAGCCAAATATTTTGTCGCCAGGGACCCCAATAAGAGAGGATCTTAGTTGTTAGATTAAGTACATAATTCTACAACTGTCTACTACTGTAGGTGGGGAGACGGAAACCTATGATCTGAACAGTCATTCTTACACAGTACATACTCTCGTTGGATTACCTTCTAGCTGGTGAATTTGTAGTGAACTTAACTACTTTCAACCTGGAATCCCTATTTTGTGCATGTCATAGACAAAATTGTTCAAAATAGCAAAAATACCAGCTGTGTGAGCTTTTAGCGAACTGTTCCTCGCTTTGCTTGGGGTCCCCAGACCCCACTTAGGGAACCACTGTTTTATGTAATATTTCTCCCTTTCTTTTTGCAGGACTACATGATGCAGCAGACCATGCTAAGAGTGAAAGACCCAGCTAAATCTCTAGATTTCTACACACGCATCTTGGGCATGACGTGAGTGTGTCAGCCCCTGGCTGCCTTTTGAAATGATATACACAACTGTATCATAACCATAGACCTGTCGTAGTAATTCCGTCAGAATACATTTGATTATCATAATACTGTGTTATGGCAAAAGTGTTGTCTTTTCCTTGTTTTAATCACTAAAGGGATAGTTCACCCAAAAAATAACTTTTTTTCTATCAATTAGGCACCCCATGGAGACTTGAATTCATGGACATTCTTTAGTTTTTGTCGCATTCCTAAGCCAATCATTTGATGACCAGCGAACCGGTGCCAGTCGACAAAAACAAAAGACTGTCCATGGGGTGCCTAATCAATAGGAAAAAAAAGTCATTTTGGGGCTGAACTATCCCTTTAAGCCATAGTTTATATTTTCAAAAACCACAGGCTGTTGCAGAAAATAGATTTCACATCGATGCGGTTCTCTCTCTACTTCCTGGGGTACGAGGACAAGTCGGAGATCCCCGTGGACGTAAAGGATAGGACGGCCTGGACGTTCTCTCGGCGAGCCACCATAGAACTCACACAGTAAGCACATTATGCTTTATGTACGTACATGCATCTTCAAAACAGTTTTAGGATCCGATCACTCAGGGACACAGGTCCACCCACATAGTGTAGTGTGAATGAATGCAAATGGGTCCCCTGTCCATATAAGTAAAAATTTAGTTTGTGTGTAAATGTTGTCTACTCTTTAGGCCAGGGGACTTCCATAGGGTTGTGATTGCTTTTGCAGTATTTCCTTTCAGATTTGTTTGAAATATCCTTTGCAGCCATGTGTTTTTGTAGCTCTTCTTGCATTTGCTTAAGCAAATTAGTTCTGACATTTCTCTTTTTTGCATTTACTTTTTTTTGAAGTTCGATTGACATTGCGTTCCACGCTGTAGACATCCGATTACAAATGATCAGCGTAGATGCGTGTTGAGAACTTGAGACTTCTTCTTTCTTTTTTTCGCACAATAAAAACAGTACAAAGCTAACATTATTAAAAGACACCAAAATAAGTGCAGGTGAGAAAGGAAACCCATAAAGGGCTTATACAAGGTTCTCACCTAAAATAATTAACATGTAATACGTTAAACATGGTAATCAAACATAAGACACGACAAACAACAAGTACCTTGTGTGCAGTTGAATGTGTGTGTGTGTGTGTGTGTGTGTGTGTGTGTGTGAGAGTGTGCGTGCCGTGTATGTGCGTGTCTGCACATGTGTGTCTGTGTGTGTGTCTGCAGAAGTAGGGCTACATAATATGGTAGAAGTAAGTAGAGAGGCTTGATTCATCAGGCTGGCCCTCAATCTTTGTTTAAAGTCACTGAGTGAAGATGAGGAGTTGACAATGGCAATAAGTACCGGTATTTGTGTATTCCAGAGTAAAGAACCTCTGTCTTTAATGGAGAACTGGCTAATGTGGCTATGAGTGGTACGGCTGAAGGGAGGATGGAGATTATCGGATTGTCTAGTATTATAATCATGAACTTGCGAGTTTGTCTTAAAATATACTTTGAAAGGTATAGGAAGCATATTTGAAAGGTAAGTGAAATAACAGGGCTGGACTGTGTTAATGTCAGATAGACAATACATTTAGTTTTTTATAAACAGAGGAGCAGGTGGAGCCAAATGGTTAGTAGAGGAAGCTATTCTTACACATTTATTTTGGTTAATGAGTAATGTATGTAAATTAGATGGATATGTACTTGCAGACAATATTGTAGTAAATGGGATATGGATAAATTAAACTATAATAAAGGGTCAAGAGGCAAGCCTGATGACAAGGATAATTCCTTTTAACAGGTCGTTCATGAAAGTCCTTGCGGTCTTGTTTCCAATGAGAACCTGTGAGCAATTGGGGTTAAGAGTCTTGCTCAGGGACAAATTTCATATCATCGGCACATATGCTGAGATAGCCTGGAATCGAACCTGGGGCAACCAGGGCCAGCTGGTTCCCTAGGCGGGCTCACTAACCACTCAGCTATGGCCGCCCCTTGAACCAAGCCCCTGAATCTTCTGATGATACCAAGTGATCTTGAAACTTTGTTGGTTACTGTATGTACAGTATGTGCATCTCAACTGTATCTAGACACAATCTAGGCCATGCACTATATGGCAACGCTTTGACGGACCACATAACTTTGGACACCGTCAATAAACCTGATTTTTAAATGTCTGTCTGTCTCTTTCAGTAACTGGGGTTCAGAGGCAGATGAAAGTCTGTCTTACCACAATGGCAACTCGGAGCCACGAGGATTTGGTAAGAGTACATCCAGCTACCTGTCTTCTATTACATTATTATTATTATTATTATTATTATTGCACCTCATACTACACGTCTTCATAAAATGAAAAGGAGATCCTGATCATTCATAAAACTAGGGTGATACCCATTGGGAACGCATGCCCAACCGGTTATGCAATACACGTTGTACCCGTTGTCAGAGTATGTTTATGTTCATTAAAGGATCCCCATTAGAGACATATGAATGAGCCTCTAGTCTTCCTGGGTTCCTGAACAATGCAAATACAATACAGACGTAAATAAATATACACACAACAGTATAAAAACTATCAAAAAATGTATACAAATCAAATCAAAAAGTCCAGTCAAATAACAAATACACAAATGTCAGTTCCTTGGCACGTTACTTGGCAAGATATTGCTTTATGTATTTTTTTAAAGTAATTTTGTTATGAATTGTAGATGAGATGTTTTGGCGAGAATTGGCGCTGGGAGTACTATGATACCAGAGGCTGCTCCTCTAGTATTGTAACCATGTTCAGAAGACATAATACTATACCCATAATATTACCCATTATCATAGTACTTGGAGAATGGAGACCAGTCTTATTGATGAAATCAGGGATCTCTCCATATACTGTAATCACACAGACAGACAGACAGACAGAAATATAGATTTGTGGACTAACAGATAGATTTCTGAACAACCACTGAACCGACCAACTCTATCCCATTCTGGATATCACTCTCGCAGGTCCTCTGCGATACACATGACAAGTTAAAGTCGATTGGTCGGACGGTTCTCAAGATATTTGGGGTCAACACAGACACAGACAGATACACAGAGATTCTGTGCAGATACAATATAGATATAGAGTAATACTGTATGTATAGTATTATAGTGGTACTAAACATACCACTCTTACTGTCACATTAAATCACTCCTTTTACAGGTTTGGGCAATCAAACACACTGGAGTTGTCATTTTAATATGCCAAGTAATATGCCACGTGTCACAGAACTGTAACTGTAAAAGCCCAGTCCACACCAATGATTCACAACACAACGAGTTGCAACTTGCAACCAATTGCAGCGGTCCAAGCAGTTTTGGGATTCTGTTGCTTGCAAGTGGTTGCCGTTGCAATCATTGGTGTGGACTGGGTTTAAGAGATAGGCCCTCCACCCCATGTCACCATCTCTGATTCATTCTTTTGCAATTGACATTTCCTGGTAATGAATAAATAACTGCACTGTACTTGAACAGAGAAAACAATCTGATGTGTGCAAGAATAAACAGACTTGGTGTGTTGGTTCAGGCGTCCTAACACTGACTTACTCTCTTTTCCTTGTTTTGAAAGGTCATATCGGCATAGCTGTCCCTGACGTTTATGCCGCCTGCAAGTTATTTGAAGAGCAAGGAGTGACGTTTGTCAAGAAACCCGATGATGGTTGGTGTTTCACTTCAGACATACTGTACAATGAATCACACATTAGAATGCCATTTGGATATCATGTCCATAGCGCTCACACACAGCATTGATACCCGCACTGTACGAACCTATCAACCATTGAGGCGCTCACTGCTCAAACGTCCTGTCATTTGCGTTATTAGTAGGGGTGTGCCGGGTGTACACTAATTTCACGAAACGATACGATATTGGGCTCACAACTTCGATACGATACGATACGCACTTTTTTATTATGAAAATATATGGGGGAAACTTGTAGCTTTTCAGCTACAATAGCCGTTTTGAATCCAAATAGGGCAATAGTGTGACACCTGACCCGGAAAAAAAACATGTTGTCGCCCTTTTCACCTCGGGGCTGTTTGCATGCCTGATTATTATTATTGTAAAAAAAATATATATCTATTTTTTTTTTCCCCAAAACGATACATATCGACCCGAAAACGTATCGCGATATATCGCAGGACGATATATCGGCACACCCCTAGTTATTAGCACAAATAGCTTTGCTGAAACAACGTAAACATGGACTTCTCGTGGTTGTAGTAACGATTCAACACCAGATTGTAAATTATCGCGTTGTCACACGCAATCAGGAGGATCAAATGACTGGCGCTCCTTTCCAAAAGTTGGAACTTTTGCCAGCTTGAAGCGCCCAGGGCGCCCGGGAGCGCTGAAGCACGGTGGTCAGCGAAAAGACACAGACACAAAACGTCTTAAAGGTGTATGGTGCTTCTAGGATCAGCCGGACTTGTAGACTTTAAAAAAGAAGAAGAGATCATAGCAATCAAAAAATGTGGAGGGGAGGAAGTAAAGTTAAAAATGTATTCTATAAAAATGCCACAATGGTCAGCGTTGGGAAGAGGAGCGCATCAGCGCGTCTTTACCATAGAAATACATGTAAGACTGATGCTGCCAACTCAAAAGGACGTTGTAGACACGGCCCCTAATAGAGACGGAAAGAAACCGAAAACATATCGATATGAGCCATGTGAAATGTATACATAAGGCGTGTGGATAGAAATAACAGTGGGATGATGCAGTTACATAGTAGCAGATGTTACAACAGTACATAAGGTGCGTGATTCATATAGTGCTCTTACAACGCGTCGCTATTTTCCGGGGGTCAGATATAAGAGGGGAAGGGGGGCTCCAAGGAAAAAAGTTTGGGAGCAACTGATCTGATGGATTCCATCATATTTATAGAAATATCCTGCCCTGAACCCCACATTCAACATACTCCCGTCTTCAACGAAGTACCTCTCACTGTTTTCTGTTTCTTTCACTCTACGCGTGTTCAAGGTTCAATGTTGTTTTATTGTTACATGTTGTGTACAGGTACATAAGATTAAGGCCCCGTTTTAGACGACAGCGGTCTCTAGAGAAAACGGCAAAATAAAATATCAGCTGTGCCCTCCGTTTAGACAGCAATGGCATTTTCGGGGCGAGAGCGGGAACTGTACGAGCAAAAAGAGGGACATGTGTAAACAAACCGCTGTGATAGGAAGTAGGGGGTAGAAGAGGGAAGTTACATCGTGCTACTTTAAGTTAGACCAGAGCTTGCGTATTCGCTGCACGAATTGAGCACATACAACAATCTTTTAAAAATGTAAAGTATTTTTTACTCTCAAATGTGTAAGTACTTGAATGTATTTTTATTTATTTATTTAAATGTTTACAGGAAGGCCTGGAGTTGTACATACTATATATACAGTTATCCCCCAGCAGGTGGAGCTCTAGGTCAACCAGAGATTAACATTGCTTAAGCTAGTGTCTCTGTGTGTGTGTGTGTGTGTGTGTGTGTGTGTGTGTGTGTGTGTGTGTGTGAGACTTCTGTGCTCTTGTGTGATTACAAACTGTGTCATTCTTTTCTCTCCACACAGGTAAGATGACGGGACTGGCCTTCATACAGGACCCTGATGGCTACTGGATAGAGATTCTGAGTCCAAATAACATGGTCTCCATAACATCATAGATATCAACATAGTGCTAACTAATGGTGAGGATATATCCAGGTGAGGATATATCCAGGGAATAAATAATGAAAAAAAAAAAAAAAGAATTCTCATGAAAGTTTTGTTAGGCCAAGGCCCAATCTGTGATTTGTGGGTTAAGGAGCGCCCCACACCACGCTCTGTTGAAACCCGGGGTCCATTTGGTTACACTTGTACACTCAGAGTCAAATTAACACTGCAGATTTTGTACCTTGGGATCAGAACAGAAAGAAGAGAACTTGATGGTGAATTTACACACTGCATTTGAAACATATCTTTTCACAAAACCCTCTTACTCTTACACCCAGGTGCAGCGTCACCTACTGCATTGGTTCTCAAAGTGGGTTCCGGGGACCCCCAGGGGTACTTGAGGGGGTTCCAGGGGGTCCCCAGCTAAATGATGGACAGGAACCAAATGGACCCTTATGGGTCTGTAACTCTCAGAGTTAACGGCTAGAGCCGTAAAAATCTTGTCTTATGGGGGTCCCTGGCTTATCTTTTCAAATGGGGGTCCGCGGGTTAACAAGTGTCAATTTGGGGGTCCTTGACATGAAAAGGTTGGAGAACCACTGACCTATTGCATAGTCTCGCGAACCAGACTGTTACCTCCCACAATTCAAATGATCAGAAGCTCTGAAAATACTATAAATAAAAATAGTCAAAGCATATATAGCTTGCTGCTTATCAGAAATGAAAATTCTAAAATGTAAAGAAGATAATTAAAATATATTTTCCGTGAACGGAAATGATGAACAGATGACGGCTTCCGTTCTCGGATTTCGGGAGGTGTAGTTCCAGACTATTTAGCATTTGGAGATTGTGGAATAGTTGTCTGGCTACGTGAGACTAGTTACTACACAGAACCTCTGGAGTGGTTTTATGGTGCCTGATGCACCATAGATCTGTGGCAGGGCGCTAATCAGAATGGTGCAATCCATCTGTGATACCCCCAACTATGTTTTGTTTTTAATAACAAATCATGATGTGCTTGCTTTTGTGATATTTGTTTGGTTAAAACAAAAACTTCAAGTCAAAGCTCTATATTCTGATAGTAATCATTGTTATAGAGCGTTTGTTCAGTAACAGGGGTCTCCCAGACTCAAGCTCTGTAATAAGCAGACAATGCATTTTCAGGAGAGAGTACCCATTTATTAGCTTAATAATAATAATGAATTGCATTTTTATGGCGCTTTTCTAAGTACTCAAACTTACTCAAAGCGCTTTAATATAATAATACATTTTACAGTGGTACAGTTTCAATTTTGTCGGCTCATTTCACTTACAATTTCTCTTGTTTATCCAGCATCGTATATGAGTTCTCTCTCCTGATTGGATGGAATTGATATTCCGACCGGAAAATTGATTTTCTGTTTGCTAAAGAGCTGGAGAGACAGGGAGACCCCAATTACTGAACTAACACTCTCTAGCAATGATTACTATCAGAATATAGAGCTATTTAACACTTATTTGAACAAAAAAATATCACCCACTGCACCTTTTTTAAATGGTCATTAAAATATGCTTGCGTTAACTAACCACTTAAACCTCATTCTGGGACAAACATTCTGCAAAAATAGCCAATCTACAAGCTCTTACTCTTTGAGCTTGTAGATCGGAGGAGATATTTCGTATAGAGAGAGAACAGAAGGGGCCCTATTAGATCCCTGAGGTCTCTTAAGTACAGGGTTTAAGGGGTTAATGTTTTAGCAGCCAACTTAACCATGGCTCTGTCAAGGTTCAGTAGCTGATCCACTTTGTGTGGCTGTCGATGGGTCGTGAAGAGTGGTGGACAGTAATGATGAAGTACACTCGAGTAGTGAGTACGGTTACTGAAGTACACTTTTTTTTTTTTTAAAGCAAGTACTCCAGTACTTTAACTCAAGTGCAAATTTGACAGAGCAACTTTTACTTGTAGTTGAGAAATGTTTGTCCAGGAGTATCTATGCTTTGACTGAAAGTATAGGTGTTGGTATACTTTGTCCCCCCCTGGTCATTTACAACATAGCTTCTCTAGTCTTCCAGCGGTGCCTTGTTTGCATTAACTGCAACATCTGAAAAGATGTTATGCCAGAGACCCCTATAAGAGAAGATTTGTTGTTAAAATCTTTCAAAACTATTAATAAATATGAATGTTCCAAAATGTTTAAAATAGCCTTTCTATAAACTTTTCAAACAGCCAACGTATGTAATAGGTTTCAAGTGGTTAAACTGATTTTGATGCTATATATGAACTCATTTTGCTGGGGACCCCCTGCAACCCCCTCCAGGACCGGCGGGGGGGTCCCCGGGCCCCACTTTGAGGACCACTGTTCCAGCGGTGCCTTGTTTGCATTGACTGCATTGACCAAAAACCGGTGTCACCCCGGGTCACGGGCGCTCCGTAATTTACCGCCGGTCACTTCAAAGCCGAGAGGCTGCGTGAGAACCCTGTCTGTCGGCTGACCAGGGCGGATTTACAACCCGGGGAGCCGTTCCCAGGGCTGTCATCGTGGGGCCTAGAGGGCCCGCTCCCCTCACTTTAATCCCCCATTCAGTTGGAAATGATGCCGTTTTTCTTTTACCTCGTGGTTTTTAACAGCATGACGGTGTTCCTCAGCCTGTAAATCACAAGTACAGAATCCCCCAAAATGAGGGCAAAGAGCCACAGAAAGAGTGTGTTCCTCTGAGAGCTTGTGTGCTTGTTTAATTCAGTCAGGATTTTTTTTCTAGGTTAGTAATGGCTGGTGATTACTTTTTATTAGAACAGCTACCTTTTATCACCTTCACAATATATGGGGAATTAATATTATTATCCTCTTGGAAATTCATTCTATAATCCTCAAATTCTTTCATGTTTAAAAGTGAAGTTTCTAACCGAAACGTTTTGAAGTTCAAATTCACATTGACCATATCTGCAGTGCAAATCACTAGAAGTAACACAGTGTAGAAAGGTTTGGAATATCTGTAGGATATTTGGGGAAGGTTTTCAAATCATGAGGAAATTATCTGTCTCACATAAACGAGATGTTAGCAAATATGTGTGTGTGTGTGTGTGTGTGTGTGAGGGCGTAGAGCTAGAATGGGCACTACACCACATGCACACTGCACAGATATTGAAAAATATATTTAATGGGTGGCAAATCCTGTAGTCAAATGTTTGGTGTGTTTTAAAACAGTTGCAGAAGTCAACGCATACAGCCATTGCACCACATTACTCAGCGGAACTTTAATTCCTGCAATTCCTTTAGTTCCTATGATGCATGTTCTGCTGACTCTAAAATAACTGGGTGTATGTTTTAGAATGATACAATTATAATTATTCAGCAATAAAACCTCTGTACTGTATTTCTCTGAGAGGCCTTAGCACTCATATGCATATCTTGATGCTGAGGTGCTTTGGGGAAACTGGACAAGAACAAGAAATCATACATTACTGGATTCACACATATGAGGACATGGGCAATATTACTTTCCATATACTATTGACTAAGCCAGACCAATGGTTCTTAGGGGGGTTACATTTTATATTGTCCATGAAATGAGGACCCAAAATAATAACATACAAACCAAAACATTTTATTCCACACAAGTTGGTGTTTTTCTGCAATCCCGATTACATCTTGAGAATCACTAGTCTTGAGAATCACTAGTGGGTCTCAACCCACTGGCGGGGCATTAGACTGCTGAGTTTTAAGAAACTTATTTTGAAAGCAACTGAACTGCCGTTTCAATTATTATTCTGACGGAAATAGGTGAATTTAAACTGAAACCAACATCAAACCGATTTTTAATTATAAAGTCTTAATTATTCTGAATCTGAACACATTGGAAGATGGTTTATAAAGAAACACTTCAATGATTGAATCTGAATGATTATCCAGTTAATACCTTTGGTTCATAAACGTTTGTCACCACGTTACTGTATGTATCCTGAAAGAAAGGTGAGAGGAAAAACTAAGGTGAACTCCAATGCTTAACTGTAAAGATGTGTTTATTTGCAAAATTGTTAGTACTCATTTATCAGTGTACTTCAAAATAGTCAATAACTTAAAAGGTTATTCCAAAAGGAGTTTTACTTTCATGCCAGTAATCATTTTGAAAATGTAGGTATCAAGTCTTTTGGTTTTTTTTGTTGGTTGGTTGTTTTCTTCCCCACAAATATGGTGGCTCTCTCGTTTTGGAAAGATGCACCATGACTTCACTTGGTACACTAGTGTCAGGTACAAAAATTAGGAACAAGAAAGCATGTGAAAATAAATGAGCATTATTATTCCATTCTCTGGCCAGTATCGACAAAAGCTCAGCAACACCAGTCAATAACGATAATAAAAAACACAAAAAAACAATCAGCAGGCAGAAAACGGTTGGTTACCAATACAGCCATTCGACACACTCTCACCTCAAAGGTTAAAAGGCAAACTGTCCAAACATTAACCAGTTAAACAGTCAACTAGTTGGTTAAGGCCAGCCGTTAAATCCAGTCAAAACACAGCGATGGGTGACGCTCCCACTTCAAACGTTAACTTGCAAATAAAAAGTATTCCGCAAAGCCAGTCAGTTAACCACTTAAACCCTGTATACTTAGTTGACCGGAGTCCCCCCAGGGCTCTATATTAGGTCCGCTAGTAATTCCCTCGGCACCAAATCTCTTCGCCGAAAATATCCGATCTACAAGCTCAGAACGCGTTGCAGCCAAACATGTTGTGAGCTTGCAGATCTGCTACTTTCACCGAACGTTCGCTCTCAGAATAGGGATGCAAGCGTTTAAGTGGTTAAAAGCAGTCGGTGACACCGCAAGGTGGGCCGGTCGGAAGAGTCCGGTTAATCAGCCAGTAAAAAGCATGTGGTTGTGGTTCTCAAAGTGCGGTCCAGGGCCCCTCAGGGTCCTTGAGGGGGTTCCGAATGGACCGTTAGTATAACTCTTGAGAGCGTACGAACGGATACGCCCTTACGGATCCATTTGGTTCCGTTTTGTACGCTCTCAGAATGATGAGGGGGTCCTTGAAATTAAAAAAGGTTTGAGAACCGCTGGCTTCTGGTCGGTCAAAACGCTCCCACTTCGGTTCCCCAAGGTCTGTACGGTTTGCTGTTGCCGCTCTGAGGAGTGAGGGAGGAAGAGGAGGAGATGGGAGGACTGGCCGCGGAGGAGGAAGAGGGAGCGAGGGACGGGTGGTGGTGGAGGAGGGGAGGGAACCCCCCGGAGAAAGCCAAGGGGAAGGACGCCGAGAGGGAGAGGAGCGACGCGGAGAGGGGCGTGGGGGCGCAGGGGGGCGCTCTGAGAGAGCCCGGGGAGGGCAGAGGGGGCGAGGAGGAAGACGACGGGGTGTTGTTGGCGGTGTTGGAGGACGAGGAAGAGGAGTCTGCGTGGGAGGAAAACGTTCCTCTCCCCGTGGCGTTGTCGTTGGTGCGCTGCGATACCTCCGCCAACCTCTGGGCGGCGCCTCCCCCGCTCCCTCCTCCTCCTCCGCCCTCGTGCGAAACGGGCAGCCCGCTCAGTCCGAACGCCGGCAGGGGGTGAAAGGCGGCCGCAGCCGCCGTGGCGACCGCCGCCGCCCAGTGCTGGTGGGAGGGGTGGTGGAAGGCGTGAACCGCCGCCGGCTGCTGGTGGTGAAGGTGGTGGTGCGCGTGGAACGGGTGGCTTTGGTGGGTCGACGCCATGGAGGAGGACAGAGCCGCGGCCGTGTCGCGCTGGGAGGCGCAGGAGGCCAGGTGGGAGAGGAGACGGGCGGGGAGAGGGTCGCTGGGGTCCAGGCCCTCCATGGTGCTCAGGTAGCGGGACACCTCGCCCAGACACTCCCTGAAGCCCAGAGACAGGAAGTCCAGCGCCAGGGCGTGAGCGTCGAAATAACCTGGAGAGAAGGAAGAGAGACACAAACGAAACCGTTATAGAAGTCTCCACTTTTTAGTTTGTTATCTCTGGAACCAAGTCAAACCAAATTTCATGCCTCAACTCCTACAATTCCATGTGCTTGTCAGGGTGGGGGGTCCCCAGTTCAAATATGATTATTTTGGGGGGCCACGGCCTGAAAAGGTTGAGAACCACTGGTGTACAAAATTGTAGTTTTGTGATGCAGTTGCCTTTTCAGTAGGGTTGATATCACAGTATTTTTGACCTAACGGTAGTTCACTTCACTCAGACTACGTAACATTAGCAGCTCAGTGGCCTTGTGGTTAGGGTGTCCCCTCTGAGACTGGAAGGTCAGGGTTCAGTCCCTGGCCGAGTCATACCAAAGACTATAAAAGTGGCACCCACATGGCTTGGGAATTGTTGGTTCCCAAGGCGCCTTATTTATGGCAAATTATTTTTTGTAATGTTTTTATTAACACAGTATTTTTGCAGTGTACTGCCTATTTCTCTCACATACTGTACGCATGGCCCTTCCTTTCATACCATGTATATCCACCTGGGTGACCCCACCTCCCCTCTGCCCCCCTCTATCTTGCCCCAGCTCTATCACCCATAGCGAGCCAGCTATCAGTGGACTTGTTTGTATGTTTGTTCGTTCTCCCCTGTGCAACACTTATTACACGCCTCCGGTGGTTAACCCAAACAAACAGTGCTGAAGCCTGGTCTTTGAATGCAGACCTGCCCCCCCCTCCCCCTCCTCCTCTAACTCTCTCTCTCTCTCTTGCTCTCGCTTGCCCTCTCCTCCCTCTCCCTCCTCCCTGCTGCCTCTATGAAAGCAAACACGGTGGCTCAGGGTCAAGTGGTGCTTTTATCCTGGCAGTGTTTTCCCATGGACCCAGCCCCACCCACTGTTACAGGCTACTATGCTGCTAGATCTCCCTCCGCTTGAAGCTACTGCAGACACTCCACTGACTGCCAGTCAGTGGAGGTTTGACTTAGGTTTGACTTACCAGCTTCACCACGTTAACCCTGGCCTCCCTGTTTTAGGCATGTAATTATAGATGAAAATAAAATAAAATCAATAAAAAAGTTAAACTTTTCAAAAGAATAAAAGTAAAAATAAAAATATAAAAACATAGCCAATCTGCACACATTGAGACTCGTTGTGAGCTTGTAGATTGGCTATTTTTGCTATTTGTCGTATGACAAAGTAGGGCCTAAGTGGTTAATTGAATGACTACTTGACTGGTTAACAAACTGGGTAATCACTGACTGGCTGGCTCATAAGCTGACTAGTTGCTATTAGACTGATTAGTTGTCTATGAGCGACTGTCTGACTACTTCAGTGAGTAAATTAATTACTGAAATATCCTTTGATTTCTGGATATGGATGACTGTCACAGTGACTGTCTGGTTGTATGGCTGGCTACAAATATATAAAAACGATATGCAAATGAATAGTTCTATTATAAAATACTATACCTGTACGTGTGTGTAGATTTGAACCCTGGTCTCCTGCGTGAGAAACCAAAAATGTACCGCTAGCTGAGAGGGAATACCCCATTGGTCAGGGGACAGATTAGGCTTTTGGGCTTCAGGCAGAGCTACTCTGCTATATTCACTCCCTCACCGGCACACCTGATTCGGGTCATAGCAACACTTTAACACCCGAGGTTCGAACCCGGAGTTCTAGCGCTAATGCCAAACATTTAGCGTTTAGGTCAAGAGGGAGCCCCTCCTTGGTCAGGGGAGATATTAGGCTTTTGGGCTTCAGGCTGAGCTGCTTTGCTACAGATGCGCTACAGAACAAAAAACAACAACCGTGTATAGTCTGATGCCATTGCTTTCATGTTGGTTACTGGAAATACTATGTGCATCACAGGTGTGAATGACCTGGGAATCCATCGTGAGTTTACCTTTGCCTCCTGTTGCCTGCAACATCTTCAGATGATCCACGGTCATCTGGAGGATCTCTGCTTTCTCCAGTTTAGCTGAACCCTGATGATGGAGGAGGTCAATGTTCAAATGTTAGACCATGCAGGGCAGTCCAACCGTGAAACAATGTAGGATTCTTGTCATAATGATTCTTTTCTTTACTATCTCAAACAGAACGGAACAGAACAGAACAGGATGGAGCAGAAGGCGTCATTTCAGTTAAAACTAGAGGGTTGCAAAAAAAAGTGACCACTTGAGCCCTATTAAAAATAAAACAGCGAAGATAGCCGATCGACAAGCCAGGTTGAAAGTGGCTAAAGAATGTATGGTTGCAAGACAAGAAAACACATGTCCATAACGTGTGTCACATGTAGATAGATGGGCCTGCATTGAGATGCACTCAGCACCATCTAAAACCAGATTCATCTAAAAAAAGGTTAGAGGTGTAGAAAATGCACATAAAAGAACTGGGGATAAATGCGAACACTAGGGGGTGGCAATTGATGCCCCCATGGGCAGAACAGAACAAAAATAGTAAAGAATAGAAAAGAATATGACGCAGAACAGAGTGGAAAGGAAAACATTGTCACCTGTTTCTCAAACGCAGTAGGGACGAGTCTCCTCAACTCAGAAAGGCTGTTGTTGATCCTGTCTCTGCGTCTCTTCTCGATTATCTGACAGATAAGTGTGTAAGAAGGCACTTTATCTCAGTAGAACCAACAGGGGGAAATGACTTCAAATTGCATCCACTTTCCCACCAAAAGTATTATAAGATAATGTATGCTCGCATTTAATAGTGCAATGTTGCAGATAGGATCATCATATACATGTTTTACTTATGGGATATCTTAAAGGTGATGTAATTGATATTTTGTTCAAATAAGTCTTAAAGGAGTAGTTCACCCAAAAAATGACTTATTTTCTATCAATTGCACACCCCATGAAGCCTTGAATTCATGGATTTTGGTTTTTGTCGCATTCCTAAGCCAATAATTTGATGACCGGGTGTATTTCCGGTAGGAGACACAAAGAGTCTACTTTGTGTCTCCTACCGGATACATTAGCATATTTCCGCCGGTAATGAAATTATTGGCTTAGGAATGCGACTAAAACTAAAAAACATCCATGAATTCAAGGCTTCATGGGGTGTGCAATTGATAGAAAATAAGTAATTTTTTGGGTGAACTACTCCTTTAAGGACCTCTATCTTCCAATAGCAATCATAGAGCGTTTGTTCAGTGACTCTCCCTGTCTTTTCAGCTCTTAATACTAAACAAAAGATACTTTTTCAGTTTGGGATACCAATCTTATCCATTCAGGATAAATCCATCCAGTTCAAAACCAATTTTGAACTGGAACACTATAAAATTGAGCCTCATAAATCTGATTCGGGTTCTCTCTCTATGATTGCATAAAATTGATAACCCGACCTAAAATGTAGGCTATTTTCTGTTTTAATTCCAAAGAGCTGGAGAGATTAGGAGATTCCTGTTACTGAACAAACACAATGATTACTAGAATATAGACTAGAGCTTTAACTTTTTAACAAAACATCATCACATATACACCACCTTTAACTTTGTGTTTCTTATGTATTTGTTTGGAGGTGTGCTATTTTAATAAGAGGTTTGTTTTGTTTTGTTTTGCACATTCCAGTCATTTATGTCCCATCTTATGTGTGTATGATTGGATACAGGATAGGTGGGCACTAGGTGAGCACCTCGATGTTTTTTTTTAACATTACATTACATTACAGGATTTTAATAGTGATAGCAAAATATTTACCCCTCTTCGTTTTTTCCTCGCCATAACTTGTGTGGTGGTGGTAGGAGATCCACATCTTATAAACGACCGTTTTATGTGCCTGGGAGTGGGAGACAAATGCCATAGACTTATTTGACTACATTTATCAAAAGTTTATATATGCATATATATAGGCAACATATGACCACACAGATGTATAAATCGCAGTCTAATTCACACATCACACACAGCCTATTCGAGTTATGGGGGGGGGGAAACAACAGAAATGCATTGAGAGGGGGGGAAACAAAAAGTGCATTGGGCAGATTGTTTTTTCATGTGGTTTGATTGATTGAATACTTTAACAGTTTGCAAAGAAAGCACAGAAAGTAGGCTACAAGTTCTATACTAAAGGATGCCAAAAGGATTAAACCCAAGAAAGCACTATGGTTTGTTTCCATTGGAGTCCTGTGTATTCAATTAATCGAATAATAATATTGTCGTGTCATAAACTTTTCCTTCACAGTGAACTGTTCAGTGTTCTGATCGCATTCTAAAAGTGAATTCATTACTAACCCGGGGTAAACGCTTTCGCTCCCCACGTCGATCGTCTCCTCCTCCTCCTCCATGTCGCTCTCCGCGGAGCTGCTCTCCTCACACGGCCGCTTCATGGTGCGTCCGAGGCGGGGTGGCGGCGCGCTGCCTCTCGCTCCCTGGGGCTCAGGTATAATATGGAAGTTTCTTGATCTCAGTCAGTCCCACCAAAAAAACGAAATAAACAAAAGAAATGGAGCGATCTGTACCGTCTGCCAGTGGACTGTGGTTTAGATCCACCTGAAGGGTCTTTATCTGTCTAACTTTTTCGGAACAAGAAAATAAAAAATAAAGGATAACCCCAAAAAAGTGTATCTTGTTCGTCCACCTGTTGGCCGCTGCTACGTGGCTGCCCGGCGGGGTGGATGTGGATGATGAAGCGCTGCATCTAGGGGAATCCTCCAGCTTGAGATGCAGACCATGATGGACCTGAAGCCAGCCCTCCTCCTCCTCCTCCTCCACACTGTGTCCCTCATGCTCAAGTGTTTGGGGCTGGGAGGAGGAGGAGGGAGGGAGGGACACACATAGGACAGGACAGGACAGGACAGGATAGGGGGGACGTCGCCATTCAAAACTTAATTCATCCCCTCGCCTTCAGGGTGTGTCGACTTTTATCCCCTTTTTTGGTTTGTTTGTTTGTTTAATAAGGCCACTTGCAGCCTGAGATGGTAATTATAAATTAGAAAAAGTGCTCCTCGGAGCACAGGTCTCCGCCAGGTCAGGTAGGTTATTGTTGTGGCCTCCTGGTGGCGATAATACAGGCCAATGTGAAAAGGGTTAGCATCGCGTAGCCAGACTATATCACTGCGCAGAGGGCAATTTTTTTTTGCACTGGCAGATTCGTCTGGTCTGGTCCTGCAGGCTAGAAAAGGGTGGCATTTCTTCCTCTGCCTAGTGGGAATGTGCGTGCAAAATTTCAAATCGTTGCATGATTTGCTGCATTTTGTTCAAAATGGACAAATCCTGCAAACTTTAGATGCCAATCAATCTTAGCCAATCAGGATGGAATATGTAATATAATATTAAAAAATCGTTTTGCAAGAGTCGGCCTCTGTGCTTAAAAAGGCAGATGTGATGTTTCCTTGGCCTCTAGGGAGTGTGCATCAGGGGCGCAGCCATGGGTGGGCCTGCATAGAGAGCTGGCCCACCCAATCGATTTTGCAAAAAAAAAATGTTTGGGGAATTTCTTTTAATATATTTTTTTATAATACATTTTTGGATAAAAAATCGGTAAAATCAGGCAAAAATAAGAATTAAATAACATAACCCTAACCCAACCCTAACCCTAACCCTAACCCTTAACAGACACAGACAAAATTGATTTTCTGGATGTAACCATTTTCAAAGGACCACTGTTTAACACCAGTGGAAAATTTGATCTCAAAGTCTACTTTAAGGAAACTGACACCCATGCTCTCTTACATAAAACGTCATTCCACCCACCACACTGTTACACAGGGATTGTTAAATCACAGCTACTACGATTCCACAGAATTTGCACACAAGAACAGGATTTTAAGACAGCCTGCAAGATCTTATTCTGCGCCCTACGAAAAAGAGGGTACACAAGGACCTTCCTACGAAAGGCCCAAGACACCTTTCTGGAAGTAAAGGAAAAATACCAGGGCCCACAGCTGGCTCTGGTAACTACATACTCCTCACAAAGCAAATTAGCTAACACCAGGATAAAAAGGAATTTCCAGAACAGAGGAAACACTCTTTTAAATGGGTGTAAAATCATTTCAGCCTACAGAAAAAATAAGAACCTCAAAGATTATCTAGTCCACAGCACTCTTAAAGGAACGAATGGACCAACTAACAGGAGACCACATTACTTTAAAAGCACCCAAATGGTGACCAACAGACACAACAAAAGGGTGTTTGGCATTAAACAAAAAATACAAGCTAACACTAAAAACTGTATTTACTTAATTACCTGCACCAAATGTAACCTTCAATATGTGGGTGAAACACAAAACACAATCGCCACCAGATTAAACCAGCATAGATATAATATAAATAATGCCAAGAAGACCAATTTAATAATTGTTCAACACTTTATGACACATGGAATAAATTCCCTAAAAGTCTCTGGCCTAGAACATAACCCAAATTGGACACTAGGACAAAGGCAATATAACGAAAGACAATGGATAAACAGATTAGGTACAATTTTTCCAGAGGGACTTAATATGACAAACACTAGAAACACACAAACCAACCCTTCTTAATTCAATCAAACAAACTCACAGAAACACAAAGAGACCACCAGGTACTCAGAGAGAACTAAAAGAACAAGGACCCACTCAGAGAAAGGAGGAGTAACACCTGACCGGGATACTAGATTAAGGACAATCACAGAAGCATCAACGACCCTAGGGGAAGACAAGGGGCTTCTTCCTGACCCATAGCTTAAAACCCAAATAGGTGTGAGGGTAGTCAACCCAAATGCCCACTCAAACCTTCAAAAGGACTAAGTGGGTTAAGACACACATAATCAAACAATGGACCTAGGAAGACTTAGATGAACAAATGTGAAATAATAAGGACCTTAAAAATTAAATGTTTTAAGGTCCTCATTACTCTAAACCCTAACCCTTGTAGCAGAAATGGAGAATGGTGTCAGTCCCAGCAAAGACGCACTAGAATTGACCAGTAGTCACTGGGAGGTTCAGTTGGGGCAAACGCAGTCCCCACAAACATCATTTACTATTCTGTGCCTATCGGTACACAATTCGGACGGGGCTGAGTAGGCTCAAAGCGAACTTCGCAACGTTCGGCACGGCAACTCGCGCGCCTTAGCGCGCTCGGTGGTGCCTCTCGTGGCTCAAGTTCGCTTGAGACTGCGCCCCTCCATCGCGGTTGGGTCCATAACTATATTTGTTTTCCTAAATCTTTTATTGAGTCCTAATCCTGTACCATTCTTATAATGAGACTATGGATGAATTTTGGTATGCGGTCCAACTAAGGTGGGACTCAGGATGACTGGCCGTACCTGCCATGCACAGTCCCCAGTGAACATTCCTCACAAAGTTCACTGGCAATTTTATTTATAGTTTGTAAACATGCCTAAAAACCTAAACTTTGAAGAAAGGGAAAATGGTTAACCCTAATGGGGAATCCTTTCTTAGGAAAGGCGAAACAGCCAAAAAGAACTTAGGGCTAAGATTTAGAATTTAGATTAAAGACTTAGTAAACAGAATGTAAAAGTACAAGGACCTTCAAATTAAAGAGTAACGGGATCCCAAAAAGACTTTCTTTCAAAAACAAGATGGCGAGAGCAAAAATTCCTTGCTCTGCCTTTTTCGGAAAGGATGCCCTTTCTAAAAAAGGCTTAGCACTGAAGTCCAACCCAAACCATTCCCTAACCCTAACCCTAACCCTTAAACCGAAATAAAGTAACAAAAAAACGCCCAAAAACGCCCAATATCCGCGCAATAACTGAACATTTTCGCACGCGCACGAGTCGGGGACACATGCACGCGCGCTGCGTGCATATATATATATATATATATTTTTTAATATGTGGGTGCCCTAGCTATTTTTGTAGGGGTAGTTGAATACAGCATTCTCATAATCACACTATATCGAATACATCTAATAAATATATGGGGCCTGCCCAAATGTCTAATTCAAACAAAAGAGGCATGCACACATGTCAGTCAAATACATGAGCCATTTTAGTTCATCATCATCAATAAGTAGCTTACAGGCTACACCCAGGTGTATCTCCTGGAATCTCTAGGAAACCGAAGAAAACTACAAATGGCTGCCAAGTGACGTAAACTCTCAGTGCTTCTTTTCTATTGGTTGGCTGACTTGGCTCCAAGTCAAAGTTCACCATGCAGGGTGTCATGTTACAAAACAACAGATCTACAAGCTAACAACACGTTGCATGGCAGCACACTGCGAGCTAATGTAGATCTGTCCTTTTTGACAAGTGACGCTGAGAGCAGAAGGGACGCTGGGACCACAGCGCCAGCTTTGAAGTTCGTCGCGAGCAGAACGGTACAATCCTCGTTATCCTCCTGAGAATAAAATAATATAACTGTGTCATCTTGATTCATCAAGAAGATAGAAGAAAGCAGCTTAAAGAAGAGGGATTTTTTTTTAGGTGAGTGTTTAATGGCAAAGAATGTGGCTTTTGACATTACTGGGGAAACTTTATTTTGGTAATTTGCGATTTTGTACCGTGTTTTTGTTGTGTATTCTGGTGGCTTTGAAGACAGTGATAATGGATGTTATGGATATTAAGTATGTTAAATATATGAGCCTCCCATGTGGCAAAAACACAGACTTTAACTAGACGTATCTTGATGGGTAGAGTTGCCCAAATGATATTATTAGAACCATTTTGTGGCTGTCAACAGAGTTTAACAACTGTCAACCTGGCGTCCCTATTTTGGACAAGTCATTATAGGCCTAAGTGAAAATAGGGAAAATATCCTATTTACAACAAGCTCACAACGGTAGCATAGTGACACGTGAGCTTGTAGATAATCTATTTAGCTATTTAGATGGTGGTTCTCAAAGTAAGGTCTGGGGGCTTAAAGGGCTGTCAGTGGGCCCCAAGCAAAATGAGTTAAAATAGTATTACAGCTAGTTTGACCACCATAACCCTATTTTATAGTCGCCATATTTATCTATTTACATTATTTATGTGTAACTGAGTAGGTATTGGTAGAAAGTGTTAATGCATCACATCGTCACCTTGCTAAACTAATGGCCTAAGTCATTTTTTGAGGAAAATTATATTTTCAGCTCAAGTCATGACACTGGCCACCTCTGGTAAAATCGCCTATCTCCTAATTGAAAAGGATCATGCTGTTCCCTCCCCTTTTAGTATAATGGCCTAACTCCCTAGTGCGATTTAGGCCAAAGTAGGCCATTTGTTTGCCCTAAGTCACATGGTTTTGTAACTTAGGCCAAAGACAATGCCAAAAAATGGCCTAAATCAGTAAATAATTTGGCAAAAAGTCAGATGTAATCCTATTTAAACCTATTTAAATATCTTATGTTACATAGCTGACAGAAGGTGTTATTTTAATTTTAATATTCATAATTTGTTATAAACATTTTGGGTGAAATGATTAAGAAATATCATATAGTTTTGTTTTGGATCAGTTTTTTTTTTTTTTTCTGAAATGACTTAGGCCATTAGTTTAGCAAGGTGACGACATTGAAGATTATTTAGGCTAGTGTTTATTTTATGGTTGGCTTAGATTGGCTATTGACAAACGACCGAAATACAGGGCTGAAGTGGTTAGTGTGTGTTTTGTAATAATAATCAAAAGCAACTAAAGTTTTCAAATAATTGTAGTGGAGTAAAGTACAATATTTTCCTTTGAGATGGTGGAGTAGAAGTATAAAGTATTGAAAATTGAAAATACTCCAGTAAAGTAAAAGTACCTGAAATGTTAAGTACAGTATAATTGAGTAATGTACTTGGTTACTTTTCACAACTGGTCATTGCTTAACCTTCTTCAAAGCTATAGCCTAGGGTTGTTTAGGCCTATAGTGTGGCATGAAGAGAGGAGAAGGATAGTTTGTAATTGTTTGCTGTTTTTGCTAGTATTAAGTGTTTCTTTGATATTAATATGATGAGTCATATTAGCCAAGTATTAGTCTAATGTGAGTCAGGACAGGTATATTGTTTGTCTGCAGTCTGAGCTCAGTGGTGACTGCATGGGTCCCTCCCCTCTGTGCAGCTTTCCCACGGACCCTAGGAGGACAACACACACACACACACACACACACACACACACACACACACACACACACACACACACACACACACACACACACACACACACACACACACACACACACACACACACACACACACACACACACACACACACAGGCAGTGGCCTTAGATTTCGCCTCGTCTCGGTGGAGTAGGGCTGCTCCCTGTTCCCTAGATAATACGGCCTGTCTGGCCGTCGTGTGTGTGTGTGTGTGTGTGTGTGTGTGTGTGTGTGTGTGTGTGTGTGTGTGTGTGTGTGTGTGTGTGTGTGTGTGTGTGTGTGTGTGTGTGTGCGTGTGTGTACTTGTAATACCAAACTTGTGAGGGCCATTATTGGGGGGAATAACTTTAAGACATTGTGAGGACTACAGTATTTCCCTGCATGGTCCTCACAAGAGAAATGCTTGTTTTATTATGATAACAAATGATTTATCCTGCAATTAAAACATTCAGGTTGGTGTTAGGATTAGACATTGGTTTAGCGGTTGCAGGGTTAGAGTTTTCCCCCTATTCTATAGCCTATACTTCGATACGTGCACTTTGAACAAGCCTTAAATTAGTGTTTTTTCTACTATTTTCAATGACATCCTAAAATGTTGATGTCCTCACAAGTATAGTAGCCTACAGTGGTGGAAGAAGTACTCATATTTTTTACTTAAGTAAAAGTATCAATACAGCAATGTATAATATTCTGTAAA
>NC_137616.1:41415620-41425620 GCF_963280865.1 Gymnoscopelus braueri | reverse complement strand
TCAAAATTTACTTGAGCAAAAGTACAAAAGTATTGGCATCAAAATGTACTTAGTACCAAAAATAAAAGTACTAAAATGTTTGAAAATAGCAGATCTACAAGCTCACAACGCGTTGCGATGCGGCGCGTTGTGAGCTTGTAGATCGGCTATTTTCAAATAGCCTATGTATAAAATGGGGCTTAAGTGGTTAATGTATGTTTCATAATATCATCATTTATATCTGCAAAGTAACTAGTAACTAAAGTTTTCAAATAATTGTAGTGGAGTAAAAGTACCATATTTGCCTCTGAGATGTAGTGGAGTAGAAGGAAAAGTACTGAAAATGGGAAATACTCCAGTAAAGTAAAAATGTGTGTGTGTGTGTGTGCACATACACATACACGAGTGCTTGTGCACGCGTGTCTGTGTATATGAGCACACACAAGCATGGCATGCATTTCACCGTCCTCGTGCATCTCGTGTGTGCGTGGGTGTGTCCCCTTCGTTCCCAGACGAAGGCAGAGAATTCTTGTCATCCCAAGCATTCTTACTGGTAAAGCCCCAAACCTCCTTCAAAATCAATTACAACTATAATCCTAATGGCAATGTCTTTCAACCACTGGGTCACAAGATGTTCTGCCTGAGAGAATTCATCAGGGGGTTCTTCTAGGCTTTTTAGACCTCGAAGAGGTAGCCTGGGGTAGGCTACTCACTGGAAAAGACGTTCAGTGTCATGATTTATGACCATACATCTCCTTATAATGGACAGTGTAGAAGAAGAAGTACTCACGTGTTTTATGCAAGTAAAAGTATCAATACTGCAATGTAGATATAATCTGTTACAAGTTGAAGTCCCGTATTCAAAATGTACTTGAGTAAAAGTACAAGAGTATCGAAAAATATACAAATCTACAAGCTCACAATGCGTCACATTGTGAGCTTGCAGATCTGCTATTTTCAAATGGCCGGAATATATATAGGGCTGAAGTGGTTTGTGTGTTTTGTAATAATTATCGAAATATTCAAAGACACTATTAACTAAAGTTTTCAAATAATTGGAGTGGAGTAAAAGTACAATATTTTCCTCTGAGATGTAGTGGAGTAGAAGTAAAACTATTGCAAATTGTAAATACTGAAGAAAGTTAAAATACCTCAAAATTTGACTTAAGTACAGTACTTGAGTGCATGTACTTAGTTACTTTACACCACTGATAATGTAGCCAAAAAACTCCATGCAGCAAAGAACCTGCTATAGGTACGACAGATATCACTTATGCTCCTTTCTACAACTCAAGAGTGTTGGTGTAGTCTCGCATTTCCAGACAAAGAGAAATTTGGGGTCTCACCTTGACCCAAACTTACAAAACTTGAAAATACTTTATGAATTAACCTTTATTTAATTATTATTGTTATTGATATTATTTAAATGTTCTTAATGTTGGGTGTAGGGTGGTCCATGCCACCCTATATGCTTGGGAAACACTGTCGAAAGTTTATGTGGACAGGGTGACTGACTAGGAATACAGGACAGCAAACAGGCCCTACTAAGCTGAGAGAGAGAGAGAGAGAGAGAGAGAGAGAGAGAGAGAGAGAGAGAGAGAGAGAGAGAGAGATGGCAGGTAGAGAGGGAGAGGGGTTTGTTTGGAGGAGAGAGAGAGAGAGAGAGAGAGAGAGAGACATGGCAGGTAGAGAGAGGGAGGGAGAGGGGTTTGTTTGGAGGAGAGAGAGAGAGAGAGAGAGGAGAGAGAGAGAGAGAGAGAGAGCGAGAGAGAGAGAGAGAGAGAGAGAGAGAGAGAGAGAGAGAGAGAGAGAGAGAGAGAGAGAGAGAGAGAGAGAGAGAGAGAGAGAGAGAGAAAGAAAGAAAGAGAGATGGCAGGTAGAGAGAGGGAGGGAGAGGGGTTTGTTTGGAGGAGAGAGAGAGAGAGAGAGAGAGAGAGAGAGAGAGAGAGAGAGAGAGAGAGAGAGAGAGAGAGTGAGAGAAAGAGAGAGTGAGAGAGAGAGAGAGAGAGAGAGAGAGAGAGAGAGAGAGAGAGAGGGAGATGGCAGGTAGAGAGAAAGAGGGAGAGGGGTTTGTTTGGAGGAGAGAGAGAGAGAGAGAGAGAGAGAGAGAGAGAGAGAGAGAGAGAGAGAGGGGGGGAGATGGATGAAGGGAGCAGAAGGAGGAGAACAATAACACGTGTAATGCTGATGTTGGCTGGGCTCCACGGTGCTTTTCCCAGACTCCCCTGCCCTGGGAACCACTGATAGGCTGACAGGGTGCAGGGCTTGGTAAAAATATACACAGAGTATACAAAATATTAGGACTCTCTGCAACCGCTTTGCATGGAATACTGATCTGAACTGTATTTCTGCCCCAGCCCTTCAGTGTAACTGATTCCCCAAGAGAGATTTGGCCCCCGCTTTGCTGTCCGCGGTTCACTGGATATTTTGGTTGTAATGATTTGTTTTGAATTGGTGCTACTTTTCATATTCTTTGTGTCATGGCAATGAATGTCCTTCTGATGACATCACTGGGTAGGACAAATTATTAACTGGCATTGACTCTTAAAGGGACAGCATCACGCCGCCAATGTGCATTTCATTTAACCCATTGAGACCTGAAGCCGATTTTTACAAATGTCTTCTAGATCCCAACAGTATTCTGAAAAACGTACGTTTCTGTATCAGTTGTGCTCAACCAAACCTTTTCATGTCAAGGACCCCCAGAATGATATGTATTTGGCCGCCGACCCCCAGCTCAAAACATTTTGTTCCAGGGACCCCCAGAAGCAAAGATTTAAGTACAAAAAAATCAAAAGAATATATATATATTCAAAGATTTGCACACCTTTTCACGATTTAAAAAAAATAGCAGATCTACAAGTTTGTAGCGCGGCTCTCGGTGCTGCGCTATGAGCTTGTATATCTGCTATTTTTGAATGGCCAGAGTGTAAAATAATGCTTTTTAGCTCTAATAAAAAAATAACACAGATGCGTTCCAGGTCTTAAAGGTAGGCTCTGTGCATAACTGTGGTTGTCCCGGGTTTCCAGAAGGTGGCATACCCGTTTCCTGTTACGGTTAGTTTTCCCCAAGTTTGATTGGCTCTCCAGCAAATTTGAACCGGAAACACATGACAGTTTCGTAATTCCGCTTCAAATCTGCTGTCGAGCCAATCAAATGAAGGAAGATGGACTGAAACAGGACAAGGGTCTGCCACCTTCTGGAAAGCCAGGACTGCAGTCATGCACAGAGCCTATTGTTGATGGTTATTATCACAGTCTAAAGACAACAGTATTCCCCTTTCGCTCTGTTTCTCTGTGTTCCTGCAATCCCCATGCATGAAAGTGTCAACCTGAAAGACCTCTTATATGGCCGCCATTACATCAACCTGATTCTTATTTTCTGAAGTCAAGAACACAGTTTTGCCATCAGTACAACAAACAAGGACAATGTTTCAGCTCCCAAGGATAGTGGCAAAAAAAAGTAAATGTGGCAAAAAAAAAAAAAGTAAATGAAATGAAATAGTAGAGGCCCTAGGAGGGGTCCACGCGTACCCTCTTATTTTTTTTTCTAGTTTAGATTTTTGGCATCCATAGGACCTCTAATATAGGGATTTTGATGATCCCAAGAAAAAAAGTGGTCCAAAGTGTGTTTTTTTCAATGTTTTATTACCCCTATGAGACCTGCAGGATTGCTGGCTACCATTTGATTCTAGACAACCTCAGGTTTCCAATGGGACCAACCTTGTCATGCTACCTTGTCGGGAAGGGGGCTAAATACCTAAGGATTCAAAGTTAGACAACATTTTGTCGAGGGAAAAACGGCCATCACTGTTTTCCAAATGGTCCCCTGAGCTGTCACCTTGATATAAGTGAATTGAAATGGGTTACATGTATACATACAAGCCTCCCATGTACATAAATGCCACATGTATGCCAATCTCATGCAGTTTTGGGCAAGAATCATGCAGTTTATTGCATGCAGTACAAATATGTAATTTCCGCCTATTGTAAAAAGGAGACCACTTTGTGGTTCCACTGGTATCGCTATCTTTGGGCTACGTCTAAATTTGAGCGTGCCCCTATATTAGAGGTCCTATATTAGAGGTCCTATGGATGCCAAAAATCTAAACTAGAAAAAAAAAAAAGAGGGTACGCGTGGACCCCTCCTAGGGCTTCTACTAAAAGGGTTTAGCTTTCATTTGAGTTTACTTCAGTGAGTTAACTTCCATAGAGACACACAAGACTGCTCTGTTATGACAGCAAATAAAAGCTTAAGACAACTAAGTGGCCTTTTGCAATTTATCTCCAGTTGTTGTACTTGAACAACTTCTACAAATAAATAAAGAAATAAGCAAAATGGTGGGAAAAAAATGTGTTGAACTCAAATATAAAATGTAATAGATTGGGTTTTGTTACACTCCCTGCACAGTAAAATCCTCGATGATCATTTATCCATTTGTAACTCAGAAAGTGTACAAATGTAATCATGTTGTAACCAAACGGTTAAAAGTTGTACCCAAATGGAACCAAATGGAACTTCATTTGGTTACATTTGTACAATCTCCGAGTTCAATTAAACCAGAGGATTTTACTGTGTCGTTTATTGTAATATCATTGGCCAGCATACAGTATTAGAGGCCAAGACAGCAAAACAATACTGTAGTACACAGTTCACAATTTCCACTGTATGTGTGTGTGTGGGTGGGTGTGTGTGTCTTGTGTGTGTTTGTGTGTGTGTGTGTGTGTGTGTGTGTGTGTGTGTGTGTGTGTGTGTGTGTGTGTGTGTGTGTGTGTGTGTGTGTGTGTGTGTGTGTGTGTGTGTGTGTGTGTGTGTGTGTTTATGATATCAGAGGTCCTTTATTAGTGTCAGGGGTCAGTGTGGACAAGCCGGGTCATCGTATGACAGGAAACACTCTGTGTCTCCACTGAGACAAATATCTGCGTGTGTGTGTGTGTGTGTGTGTGTGCGTGTGTGTGTGTGTGTGTGTGTGTGTGTGTGTGTGTGTGTGTGTGTGTGTTTGCGTGCACGTGTTTGTGTGTGTGTCTGAGGAGTGTAATATCTGGGGGTACGCCGGGCTGTAACTCGGAAATCCTGCTGGAACAGGAGAACATGACCGGAGTTTGTCTTGTGTGTGTGTGTGTGTGTGTGTGTGTGTGTGTGTGTGTGTGTGTGTGTGTGTGTGTGTGTGTGTGTGTGTGTGTGTGTGTGTGTGTGTGTGTGTGTGTGTGTGTGTGTGTGTGTGTGTGTGTGTGTGTGTGTGTGTGTGTGTGGACACAGAGAATAGGAGGAAGTGGTGTATTATTCTGGGCTGGTTTCAGCTCACCGCCCGTCCGACGCCTTCAGACCCCCACACACCGCATGGCCCCTTGCTCCCACAGGACGCCCCACACGCACGCACACACTACACACACACGCGCGCGCGCGCGCGTTCACACACACCAGATCATATATCATGTACCCTGTGGAACTGAATGATTCATCTCCCATTCAGATACACACACACGTACACACACTTAACCTAACCTATTCGGGAACATTTTGGTGAAAATAGCAGATACAGGCCCACAACATGTGGCCAGGGGTCACCACCATGCTGGCTTGTGGTGGTAATTTTTGTCAAAATTCTATTTTTGCCACGGACATACAAAATGAGTGGACAAGAGAACTAGCCCTGAATGACCATAACAGGTCTGTAACTCCGAGAGTGTTCAAATGGAACCAAATGGACCCTTGCGGGTCCATTTGGTTCCATTTGAACACTCTACTCAAGTCGTTTTTTAAAGCATATACTTTTGAATACTTAAGTACTCCAGTACTTTAACTCAAGTACAAATTTGACAGAGCAACTTTCAGTTGCCGTTGAGTAACATCTGAACAGGAGTATAAGTACTTTGGCTCAAGTACTGAGCTTGACTTTGACCACCACTGATTAGTCATGCAGATATACTTCTTGGGTTTCGTCTAGTAGTACGTTCAGCTAATTCTTTAGTCTCTCTAATGGACGAAGCGGCTGCCAAAGTCACAGCAGCTATTGTCACTTCTTTAGTTCACTTCCACAACTCATAAACGTCTATGGACTGTAAGTGTCCGGTATCTGAGAATATAATGGCCTTTCTTTCATACAATACTTCATTGTTGTGATAAAAGAAACGGCCAGACGTCCCCCCCGGGGAGGACATTATCGCCCGCAGGTGCTCCGCTACACGGCCACCAACATGAGCACCAACTTCCTGTCAGGAAGAGAGGCAGAAAGAGTGGCGGAGGAACGGGGCAATGAGTACAATGCGTGTGTGCGTGCGTGCGTGTGTGCGTGTGTGCGTGTGTGTGTGTGTGTGTGTGTGTGTGTGTGTGTGTGTGTGTGTGTGTGTGTGTGTGTGTGTGTGTGTGTGTGGGAGGGGGGGGGCAGGTTGTTAGAACTAAACAAAAGTAAATTAAAACTAGATGAACACATTTTTGTTAAGGAAAATAAAAAGAACTGAAACTGAAACAACATTGTGTACTTCCCGAGGTGTTCCAAGGCCAGCATGGAGGTATAATCCCCCATCTGGTCCTTGGTCTGCCCCATGGCCTCCTCCCATCGGGGGTTCTTCGTGCCACAAAGAACTCCCTATAGACAGATGCCCAGTAGAGGCAACCATACCAGACGCCCGAACCACCTTGAAGGGGTATTTAACTTTAAAACACTTCTGGGGTCATTTTAATAACGTCTACTCTGACTTTTGTGTGCACCCCAGACAGTTTCTAAGTTCCTTGAGTGAATTCAATTGCTCAGACACGCCCCCTTCCTATATAAAGCCATGCAGTGTAACTTCAAACATCATTTAAACCACGTTGGATTAATTGAAAACGCCCAAACAACATCCTTGGTTTTCCGATGACTGATGTTGTCCTTAACACATTCCATGCCAGAGTTTAATCTCATAATGTACTCACCAGTGCCAGCGTTTTATTGTTGTTTTTTAGTTTTTTTCATGTCGCCACAGACCTCGCTAAATAAGTTAAAAGTGCGCGTTCATTTGGTTCTAAACACACAGCGGATCCGTGAGAAACAACCAGCGAAAACAGTTTCCAAATCCGTGCCGCCATCTTGAAGCTACAGCCGATCAACCATAAACAGTGATCAGCGAGGAGAAAAACAACAACCAGAGAAAATCGAGTTTTAAACAGGATCCCAGACAGGAAGCGGATACGATCGAAAAAACCGGAACCCGAATAATTCCGTTTCCGACCGGAAACCGGAAACGGAAATGGATCAAAAAAATTCGGAAAGTGCACCTGGGGCACTTAACATGGGAATCGGCGGTTCGCGTAGATCTACGCGACTGGCACGCTGCGGCTTTAAATAGGTTCGCGTAGATCTACGCGACTGGCATGCAATGTGTTAATGTGTTAGGGGGCTGTGTTTTTTCAATTTCATTTTTTGAAAATGAAAATAAATGAAATAAAATAATGAACAAAGGAAAAAAGTAATTGAAAAAATGTGGCCCCTCACGCGTTAGGAGACAATATCAGTCACCAGAACCAAGGATGTGTGTCTTCAATGAGTCTGATGCTGCGTTCACGCCGGCAGCTACAAAGATACAGGCTACCATTCTTTTTCAATGGAAGCCAGCGACGAGAAGATACAAAGATACATCCGACGTTTAATTTGTAGCTGCTACAAAAGCTACAACAGCAAAGATACAAAGCTATACAAATATGCTGTGTAGCTTAGTATCTTTGTATCTTTTGCATCTGCCAGTGTGAACGCAGCATAACGCTGGTAACCCACCAAAAAAAAGTGTCGCTCACACGCTTTATTGTGTGCTCAGGTTTGTGCGTGAGTGTTCTCGCCAAACCTGGCCACAGTAGAACGTCTGGTTAATGCATTTCAATGTGAATGCATGCGCGAAAACTCAAAAACTGTAAACGTATTATATGCCCATATGTGCATGTATCAGTCGGGTCAGTGGTTCTGGACAACCGGATCTCCATAGCTTCAGACGGCCACCGCACTCCCTTGGGAGGTATAGTGACCTACTGGAGACGTTGTACCAGTGTGTTTGTGTCCAGAAGGTCACAGGTCAGAGTTCTGGGACACACAGGTCGGAAACTGAACGAGTAATACTCATCTCTGTAGTAGCCTACCCTTGAACAACTCACCGAAGCTCCACTTGACACGTGAAGGATAGCGGGATTTAGACATGATAACATTGGTGAAGTATCTGCTTGAGTCTAAATATCTCTGTCCTCTGTCTCTCTTCAACTATGGGGTCCTGTAGTAAAACGACTTTATGCGCGCGCGCGCGCACACACACACACACACACACACACACACACACACACACACACACACACACACACACACACACACACACACACACACACACACACACACACACACACACACACACACACACACACACACACACAGAGAGAGATTATCAGTCATGTGCTGAGAGTCACTTCTCCTCACTTGACCTCTCCTCTCCTCTCCTCTCCTCTCACAGAGATATGAAGGAGAACAGGTGGAAGGAGTATACGGACAGGAGGTGAAGAGGAATGTCAAGCATGGACAGACTTTAGACATTAAGGAAAACTAAGACAAGAGGAGAGAGGAGAGCGTGAGGAGGATATAACAAACAGAAGAGAGGTCAGATGTGGAAGGAGTAGAAGGAGGAGGAGGAGGAGGAGGAGGAGGAAGAAGAGGAGAAAATGGGAGGAGAGGGGAGATTGGATGGAGGAGCACGAAGGGGAACCGTGGAGAGCAGGAGTCGTCGTGGAAGAAGGTGACAGACTGCTGGCACGACATGACTCTCTAATCTGTCACACGTCCACACGGACGTCTCACAAACTCAGCGATGCACGGGCTTCCTTGGGAGGTGTGTGTGTGTGTGTGTGTGTGTGTGTGTGTGTGTGTGTGTGTGTGTGTGTAAGAGAGAGAGGTGTCTAAAGCAGAGATCCAGAGACTGGAACATACCTGTCAGCAGGTCGCCCTCCGATCACACCTTGGAATGTAGAGGCTGTCCACACCCAACACACACACGCACGCACACACACACACACACACACACACGCACCCACGCACGCACGCTTACGCACAAACACCCCTCCACACAGTAGGGCAGGTAGCCTGATTCAATATTTTAGTTCACTTTTAGTATAATTTCATTTTGCAGCTTTGCCCTGGCATTGTGCTAAAAAAACGTTGGTTATTCAATTACAGCTCAGTGAGAGACAGAGAAAAAGAACGATGGAGAGAGAGAGAGAGAGAGAGAGAGAGAGAGAGAGAGAGAGAGAGAGAGAGAGAGAGAGAGAGAGAGAGAGAGAGAGAGAGGTGTTCTAGATCTCCTCCAGTCCCAGCTCTTATCTCTCTCGTCCAGAGGAGTACTTGTGTGGTTGTATCTCCAGTCTAGCCTGGGGTTATCAGAGCTAACACCCAGTCTGAAAATTCAGACAGACAGACATACGTGCGTGCACACATGCGTGCACGCACGGACCCTCTTTAACCACTTAAATCTACTAGCCTATACTTAGTTGACTGGGGTCCCCCAGGGCTATATACTAGATGCACTCCTTTTTTTCCCTCCAAATGTCTTTGCCCAAAATAGCTGATCTACTTTGAAATGTAATTTGAATCCCCCATTGGAATGAAGCTACTTTGGCACGTATCCAATCCATCTCCACACTAACACACCCATTCCAATATCACTGTATTATCTGTCAGGGCTTCCGACAAGCTTTGGGTTGAGAGAGAGAGAGAGAGAGAGATGGATGGTCATACTATTCTACTGTAAAATGAAGAAAACAAACTCTATGGTTCAGCCTGTCCTCATCCATGTGTCTCCTCAGTGGGTTGACCAATCAATCTGAACTTGCACATGGTTATTGACCACTGGCCTCACAGGGAGTGAGGAAGCTGATTTTTCAACGTCCCTGTTCCTTTGCTGTTTATTAGCATATTTGTGAACTCACTCCTAATTGAGAGAGTCTCTGTCCCTCCTCCCCTCCTCACCCATTCACATGCACTTGCTCTCTATGGTGGACTGACCAGTCGAT